>NW_017307977.1:10031-34904 GCF_000935625.1 Nanorana parkeri
ATGCTTTATACAAAACTAAAAAGTAATCTTTACCTATACTTTAATGGTTGTCGATACTTACACAATAGCTACTGAAAGTTCACAAACACATATAGCTCACCTGATATTTGTTTTATATACATTGCAGGAAATTCTAGAAAACCAGAGTCAAAATGCAAAACCGGGGAAGATCCTTTATTGCCGAGTGGTTATTTTTTCAATACACAATGGAACCCTGCCAACTGTAAAAGTTATCTTCCAGAGTCCTCTTCTGCCATCAGCAAATGTCTGTCTGGTAAAATGATCTATTTCATGGGAGATTCAACATTGCGCCAATGGATTGAGTACATGCCAAAAGTCATAAAAAGTAAAGTGATCAAACTTAAATATTGAAAAAAAGAGTGTTGTGTAGTGGCATATAAATACCATTTAAAAATCAGCTTCCCTAAATTTAGTGTAGCCAGAATAAAAAAAGTTATGGTTATTGGCTCTCACTGTCGCTCCTCTGCTTGCTAAACCAAGTAATGGCAGAGGCACAAAGGCAACAAATCAGTGACCGTGCCTCACACAGAGCCATAGTGAACAGGTGGAGGTGGACAATAGGACATCAGCTGGTGGGTCCTGGATGCAACTGACAGGTAAGTATTTTTGTTGTGGATGGAGGAGCGGCTTGTAATGAGGATAAGCCAAGCAGCAATGAACCTATTTTGACTTATAGTGTATGATAAACCCTGACAATGAGCTTCTTTTAGTTGTTTCTCTTTAGTTCCACTTCCTGTGTTTTTTCAAGCAGTCTAATTAGCCCTCCTTGGAACTACAGACTAAATAGGGTAGGGGTGGGTTTTGGTAGTTTAGCAAAATAAAACCAGGCAGAGCTGATACCGCTCTGTCCCCCCAAAAATGCTGTGTGTTGTCAGCTGGCAACAGGACTTAAGAGTGCAGCTGATGTCTTTCAGATCAACAGGTATTTTTCGGCTTTAATGGAATAAAACACAGTATATATGCATGAAGATGTGTACTTTATTTATTTTTTTGCCTTGGGAAGTTATCAAATAACCCATGGAGGAGGTGTAAATAGAGAATAGAAGCGGCTCAAGCACAGAGCTTTGGAGGACCCACGGAAAGAGGACGAAGAGAGCAGGAGAATACCCAATCATGTGCAAAGAATACCCAATCATGCCCAATCATGTGCACAGTATTTTTGCTTGCACTTGATTGGATGGTGGATCTCAACAGAGCATTCAATAAGCTAAAGGAACATTTTATTGCAAATTGAAAAGCCTATTTGCCTTTAATATATCATTCCCAAAGAATCAAGCATCTGTTGACCAGAGATGATGGAGCTTGGGTGCTTGGAAAGGTGAGCTGCAGGAATTTAACTTTTCCAGTTCCCTGGTTACTCACCTTCAACTGACCACCTTTTTATTTTTTTTTATTAGACCACCTTTTGTGCCTTGACATACAGACAAACAGTTTGTTTTTGGCTAGAGTAGGGAAAGGGTTACAGCCTGTGTCATGACTTTTTCTCTCACTTCCTGTCAGGCAGGACAAAGCAATAGGTTCTCTTTAATCTTTCTGTTTTTGGCAGCACATTTAGACCTTTTCTTCACTCTTTTGCCAATCCATTCAGCTGCTGGAAGCAGGAAAAGCCACTGTTCGTAAGCCTTGAGTTGCTCAAGTTGCACCTTAAACAGGGCTATGGGTACAGTGCAGGTTTACTTTATACATTAATTCATTTTGAAGCTGAGGGGAAGTCCTCTTTTAACATAGAAAAGAAGGAAACTTTCATAAGCATGTATCTAAAACTTTACCTACTCATTTTTCCATCTACACTGGACTGATATAACCTACCCCCAATGCTCCATATTTACTTAGTTCTGGCACCTGGTCCCACTATCATGTTACCCTTGGCTGATCGGTTCTCCTCTTGCTGGTGCCTACACATCTCCCAAAAGATGGAAGAAACCTCTATATTTGGTTCTACTGTGCAAATGCAGGCAGAGAAAGAAGAGGACTTTCTGGTCGGAGCTAAACGTGGCTGGACAGGGTACTAGTACTAGTGTCACGTACCGTGGTGCGAGCCCGATGTGACAAGGAGGACCTCCCTTGCAACTCCATCTGCGGACCTCTGGAGGTGCAACAGGGGTGCACAGGCAGGAGCTGCACGGATGCCAGATGTAGAATCTCGGGTATCCAACCGGGAATGAAGCTTCACAGGAACTGCGGGTAGGCAGGTGAATATCCACAGAGTAGCCAGGGAACCACCCGGGTCAGAAACCAGAGAGCAAGCGGCACAGAAGCTGGATCCAAAAAGAGTAGTCAGGGGCAGGCCGGATCAGGAACAAAAGGGTAGAATAATGCAGAAGTGGAATCCAGGGAGAGTAGTCAGGAACAAGCCGGGTCAAAAACACTGATAGTCACAAGATACAGATCAGAGCTGGTGCTGGGCACAGGCTGAAGATCACTCAGCAGTGAGGGAGACTGCTGAGGCTGTTTATATAGCCCACCGAGGGTGACGTCACCGTGCGCCGTGACGCATGGGGGCACGTCCCGCCGGGCCGCTGCGTCATGCGGGGGCGAGGGAAACCCTCAATAAAAATTGTTCCTTGCCCTATATGCACAATTTTATAATCCTACAATAAAAAATTTTAAAAAATGGGCAATACCTTATACCCTGTTTCCCCGAAAATAAGACCTACCCCGAAAATAAGACCTAGTACTATTTTTGGGAATTGCTAAAATATAAGACCTACCCCGAAAATAAGACCTAGTTGTGACCATTTCCAGGGCCGGTGGTGGCATAAGATGGAACTTGAAGAGTTGCGGGAGACAATTCAGCGGTGCCAACTAAGCCAGCTATAGAGGAAGCAAGGCGGCACTGGAGGGAGCAGAGCCGCATAAGCCAATGCCAACTCCTGTCACAGGCGGAGTGATACCAAATGCACTCCGCCTGTGAGGAATCGATAGTGAAAGTGCGCTTCGCTCATTCTGGCCAGCGATTGGTTAGCAAATTGCTCTTGGAAAGGTACGGCACCACTGATCACCATATTTGTGTACATGAATACATGTAGACTGTTGTACATAAACAAGTGTGTATTGTTGTACATAAAAAATTAAAATAAGGACCTCCCCCCGAAAATAAGACCTAGTGTGTTTTTTTGAGGTCAAAAAAATATAAGACAGTGTCTTATTTTCGGGGAAACACGGTATTACATAAACCTATTAATTACTTTTGCCTTGCCTGAAGTTTCCTTTTCACTCTGCACTGTGCTCAATTCAGAATTTTTTTTCATAGCTGTCCTTAACTTTTTTTCTTTCCATAACTGCACTAGATCATTGATAATTGATATCTGATTTGATGCAGTGGACAATATCTTGACAGTAGAGGCATACGAATGTAGGTCCTCCTATACTATGAAAAATGCACACATTGGTCAATTTCCTTTGAATATACAGTACAGTGTATATACTTTCGGCTTTACACATGTAAACAGAGTCCCGGCGGCTATAGTCTGTTTAAAGAGGCCCACTGCCAGTGACGTATGAGATATGTCGGTGGCAGCGAAAGGGATAATTCTGCAGTCTTCCGTCCTTAATACTGCCCCAAACCTATTCCCTCCAGCATTCTCCTGTGAATTTAGGGTGACTCATTTCCATCAACTCAATCTCCACACAGTGATTACCTTTTGTATGACTTACCCCTCCCTTTCAGATTTTAAGCTCTCATGACCTGGGTCCTCCTAACCCCCTTGTCTTGAATTGTATTGTAATTATACTGTCTCCCTTTTATAGTAAAGCACTGCACAAATTGTTGATGCTAAATAAATCATGAATAATAATATTAATATATAATTTTACATCTTTGGAGCATTGTATTTATTATATAACTGTATCAGATATTAATGTGTAACATATGTACGTTCTTTTCTTCAGCATTGAAGTTTTTTGACATGCATGGAATGGGCAATCACAGGGCTCTCTTAGCTTTGGACCTGGACAACCATTTGTATGTCAAGTGGAAGAAGCATGGGCACCCATTTGTAACTCATTACTTCTACACCATGAGAGACTTCTCATATATAGCCAGGGAAATTGACCAACTCGCCGGAGGATCAAACACAGTCATTGCCATCACGCTGAAATTCAGCGGTGCCAACTAAGCCAGCTATAGAGGAAGCAAGGCGGCACTGGAGGGAGCAGAGCCGCATAAGCCAATGCCAACTCCTGTCACAGGCGGAGTGATACCAAATGCACTCCGCCTGTGAGGAATCGATAGTGAAAGTGCGCTTCGCTCATTCTGGCCAGCGATTGGTTAGCAAATTGCTCTTGGAAAGGTACGGCACCACTGATCACCATATTTGTGTACATGAATACATGTAGACTGTTGTACATAAACAAGTGTGTATTGTTGTACATAAAAAATTAAAATAAGGACCTCCCCCCGAAAATAAGACCTAGTGTGTTTTTTTGAGGTCAAAAAAATATAAGACAGTGTCTTATTTTCGGGGAAACACGGTATTACATAAACCTATTAATTACTTTTGCCTTGCCTGAAGTTTCCTTTTCACTCTGCACTGTGCTCAATTCAGAATTTTTTTTCATAGCTGTCCTTAACTTTTTTTCTTTCCATAACTGCACTAGATCATTGATAATTGATATCTGATTTGATGCAGTGGACAATATCTTGACAGTAGAGGCATACGAATGTAGGTCCTCCTATACTATGAAAAATGCACACATTGGTCAATTTCCTTTGAATATACAGTACAGTGTATATACTTTCGGCTTTACACATGTAAACAGAGTCCCGGCGGCTATAGTCTGTTTAAAGAGGCCCACTGCCAGTGACGTATGAGATATGTCGGTGGCAGCGAAAGGGATAATTCTGCAGTCTTCCGTCCTTAATACTGCCCCAAACCTATTCCCTCCAGCATTCTCCTGTGAATTTAGGGTGACTCATTTCCATCAACTCAATCTCCACACAGTGATTACCTTTTGTATGACTTACCCCTCCCTTTCAGATTTTAAGCTCTCATGACCTGGGTCCTCCTAACCCCCTTGTCTTGAATTGTATTGTAATTATACTGTCTCCCTTTTATAGTAAAGCACTGCACAAATTGTTGATGCTAAATAAATCATGAATAATAATATTAATATATAATTTTACATCTTTGGAGCATTGTATTTATTATATAACTGTATCAGATATTAATGTGTAACATATGTACGTTCTTTTCTTCAGCATTGAAGTTTTTTGACATGCATGGAATGGGCAATCACAGGGCTCTCTTAGCTTTGGACCTGGACAACCATTTGTATGTCAAGTGGAAGAAGCATGGGCACCCATTTGTAACTCATTACTTCTACACCATGAGAGACTTCTCATATATAGCCAGGGAAATTGACCAACTCGCCGGAGGATCAAACACAGTCATTGCCATCACGCTGGGACAGCATTTTAGACCTTTCCCCATTACGCTTTTCATCAAAAGACTTCTCAACATACGTAAAGCAATAGAGAACCTTTTCAAAAGAAGCCCAGACACAACGGTCATCCTAAAGACAGAGAATACCCGAGAGATCAATCCAGATGTAGAACGATTCAGTGACTTTCATGGCTACAGTCAGTACCTCTTAATGAAGGAAGTCTTCTTGGGTCTTAATGTTGGGGTCATTGATGCTTGGGACATGACCACAGCTTTTGGATCTTATGATGCTCATCCAGCTGAGACCATAATTCAGAATCAGATCAACATGTTACTGTCTTTTATCTGTTAGCAAAACCACTGTCATTCTTTTAGTTATGTTTTGAAAAATCAAAAAAGTTATATGTTGCTTTAACTTTTTGATTTTGTTTCATATTCTTTTTTCATAACTTTTTAACTTTCTTGTTCTAAAAAAACACAAAAATATAAAATTCCAACAATACTGTGAAGACAGACAGTCAATATACACAATACATGCCAGAAGTTCAAAGGAGTGTACTTGATCTAGAAGAGTAGTGTCTCCATAAATCTGTACTCACAAACTTTCATAAATAAACCTCAAGAACATATCATTCTGTTTTTCTTTGTCATTTTCTATTCCCCCAGCCTACATTAGAATAGAGGCATCTGACAACATGGCTAGGGTATGCGATTTGTATAAACAAGATCGCATTCTATTTTGTGATCCTCCTTCGGTCTTCACCAAGACCCCATAGGTTTTGTCAAAATAACTGCCACCGGTGGTATGTCGCACATGGGAGCTATGGGCAGACTACATATATACCCGGCAGAAGAGCCCAAGATGAGAGACTAAGAGTAGGAGAAAAAAAAGGAAGGTGGGAAGAGAGAAGATCAGGTAAACAGAAAAAGTAGTGTAAAGAAGAAAAAAAAGTCAGCAAAAGGGTTTCCTAATGTGGGAGAAAAAAAATACTCAAAATGGTATCTGTAACTTAACATGGCTTCAAGGCATAGAAGATAAGGCTTGGCATATACAGTACATATATCCATATACTCATGTTAACTTTTGACATATATGCTTTGTTTTTATGAAACCTCTGCAAAAATTGGGCTTGAGACACAATGACAAGTGATGGAATATGTGAAGTTCCAGACAAGTTATGATCAAGAAGAAAATCTTCTTGAGATCTCTTGCCTTGAGGAAGGGACCCTGCGCGGCCCCGAAACGTCGGCTCTTTTTGATCTTTGTGACACTATTGTCCAATAAAAAGGACTTATTCATTTTAAATACTTGGAGTGCTGGTGACCTATTCTTCCATCTGAAATAAATCAGACCAGCTTATAGCAGACTGTGGTATGTGTTGATCTCCTATATCCAGGGCAGGATTTCCCACAAAGCCACTGAGGCGGCAGGGAGCAGAGGGGCAGCAGGGGTGTAGAATCTCCCGACGCCCGAGACATGCAGTTCTGGGCGCCGGGTGGTGGTTGTTTTCTACATTTAGCTTGTTCGTTTACAAGTGATCTTGGCGATGTCGCCAAGATCACTTGTGATAACATTGCAGGTCTGCCCCCTCCACCTTTCTCCTCATTGGAAATCTTCAGGCTCTGTCCTCCCGCCGCCCCTATGTACCTCTCTTCACCAGTCAGAGATCCTCAGGATGGAGAGCCGGGAGGAGAGCGGAGAATGTCCGTTCTCCGCTCTGCTCTGTGTAAACAGTAAGGCCAGTTTCACATTAGATGCAGTGCGTTCCGGTACGATTCTGGCGAGAACGCACTGCATCGCATTGCTGCGGCTCACTTTTTTGTGGGGCATGAGGGGGCGTGACGGGCCATTGAAGTGAAAGGCACCGTAGCCACGCCCTCTGGCCGCCCAGATGTGAGTATAACTTTCATATTTTCCAACATCCTATTACGGTTTCATGTCATGTTGTTGGCACTTCTCCACCCCTCCTTCTTTCGTTACCTCTTGATTTATGCGGGTGCGTGCTTTTCACTCACCCCATAATTCTCCTTTAATAGAGCAATAAACTTTTTGGCTTTGCCCGCAAAACTTTTTTATAATAGACCAAAGTTATGCTAACAATGGATTTTCTGTGTAGTCTCTTAGACATATGACCACATTTCCCTTACCCCCTTCCCTTCTGCAGATTATGGCATGTCTGTTGCTACTGACAAGAGTGTACACTTATAAAGCACCACTGCAAGGTCATCACTATGTTGTATGTTGTGAATGGTACAGCAGAGGGAAGGGGTTGAGGCACAACATCAGGAGCCTGTGTTGTTACCCTATCACATGCAACCTGATGGAGGCCACAAGCGGACACATCAACACAAAATACTCAGTTATGGACCACCATTAGCACTTGCCAGTCCAGAGCAACGAAGTTCAGCTGATGCTGGTGCAAGTGCATGTGGATGGAAGGTGCTTAAATCAGGCTGGTGGAGATCAGGATCACTAAGATGGAGTCCGTGCCTATAATAGCCCCCAGAACCTCAGTGGCCATATGACTCAGGGTACTTATAATGAATGAAAGTACCCCGGCCGGGTCTGTGGGCTATACCTGACAGTTCCCTCATAGTTCTAGTGCAGAGGGTGTGGGAATCAGAATGCCCACATGAGCTCCTGTTTCCACCAGTAGCCACTGGCCATCAATGAATGGGCACCCTTTCTCCACTGACACCAATGAATTGGGGCCCTTCATCCAATGACACTAATGTAATCCTTCTCTCACTGAACACCAGCGATTGAGGATATTTACACTGACCATCAATTTAACAAGGGGATTCACACTGACCATCAGTATAACAGGGGTATTTACACTGACCACAAATGTAACAGGGGCACTGACACTAACACAATGTAACGGGGAGCTGACGCAGAGCACCAATGTAAGGGGGGGATTTGCAAATTCCACCAATATAAAAAAAGGAATTTACAATGACCACCGATGTAATAGGGGAAGCTACAATAAGCACAAATATATTGGTGTTATATACACTGACTGCCATATCATTGAGGCACTGGTGGGTCGGTGGAAAAGCTCCTGTAACATACAACATTCATACAAAAATAAGTAAACAAATAATAAAAAAGAAAAAAAACACATAATTATACCATTAATATGCCATCAGAAAAAAATTATTAAATCCACGTATCTATTGGGCTCATATTATACTATGATTCTTTCTATTTAAACAAACATGTGATTCACCAGTGAGTTATCATTTATCCCTTCTTCAGATAAGAGCCATCCTTTCCAGAGTTCTGTGAATTTCCCTGCTTTTCCTCTATGCCAAAATAATAGCTTTTCCCTTTCCAACATTATATTAACCATTTTAATCCAGTGCTTATACATAGGTGGATTAGGTGAGATCCATTTCTGTGCTCTCAGTTTCCTAGCCATAAACAACAACCTGGTAATGGACAATTTCCGAGATCTTGTGCCTAAGTCCTCTGGCAGAATTTGCAGAACACAAATACTCTGATCCATCTCCAGGTTAATTGAATATATTTTATTTATTACTTTAATTATATTTCCCAATATCTAAATAATTTAGGACAGTGCCATAATAAGTGTATTAATGTGCCTTCTAAATGCACACACCTTTTACAAGAGGGATCTTGCATATAACCCCATTGAAATAATTGTTTTGGTGTGCGGTATACATGGTGTAGAATAAATACTTGTTTCAATCTATGTGTAGCCGACAGTTAACAGTTCGGGACTATTTTCATTGCTTTTTCCCATTCTTCCTTGCTCAAGTCCCCAATATCCTGGTGCCATCCCTTCTGCCCTCGAAAAACTAAATTACTTCTATCCCCTTTAACAATTTGTGATAAATTTTAGCTACAATGCCTCGTTTTCCACCCTTAGCTTGGGCTACCAGGTTCATCCAGGAGGGTATGTTACATATATCTGCGGTTCTGCGTCTGCAGTGCATGACGTAATTGCAAATACTGGTAAAAACATGGTTTTTGTAGCTCATAGTGCGTTTGTAACTCTGAGAAAGTTTTACATTTTGTACCTTCATAAACGTGGTGTATATATTTAAGCCCTTTTTGTTCCTAATTTCCACACCCAGTCAGCTTATATACTTCCTGCAACTTAGAATTGTGCCATAGAGATGTATAACTCGTATGAACCCTGTGTTGCGTATTTATCTTAACTGAGTCTCATACTTTCTGCATCAATTTTAATGTTAGAAGATTATTTTCTCCTTTAAATACTCCCGCCTCCAGTTTAGAAATTGATGGAAATTCTGTTTTATCAATATTTATAAACCTATGATTTGGATTAGTCCATCATACATCCCCCATCCCAAAATATTTTTTAAATTGGGGTATGGCCAAGCCTCCTTCATGTTTGTTATTTTGTAGATTTGCTAGTTTTATCCTAGTGGCTTTCCTACACCATACTAATTCTCGGATCAAAGTGTCTTCCTAAACACCTTAGCTAGAATCCATACCGGTGAGTTTTGAAAAAAGTATAACAGGTTTGCTCTACCGGTTACCGATAGTGGCAATTTACACCAACTTGATCTTTACTTGGAATTTTCCCAATAATGGCTGAATATTAAAAGGGACACATGTATATATATATTTTTTTTAAACAAGATCACACTGTATTTTGTGATCCTCCCTTGACCTCCACCAAGACCAGATAGTTTTGTCAAAATAACCACCGCTTGTGGTATGTTGCACCTGCCATAAATGTGAGCTATGGGCAGGCTACATATACAGTATCTCACAGAAGTGAGTACACCCCTCACATTTTTGTAAATATTTTATTATATAACTTCATGTGATGACACTGAAGAAATGACACTTTGCTACAATGTAAAGTAGTCAGTGTACAGCTTGTATATCAGTGTATCACCCCATAAACCTCGGCAGCAATGCTGGCAGCACTCATACGTCTATTTCCCAAAGACAACCTCTGGATATGACGCTGAGCACGTGCACTCAACTTCTTTGATCGACCACAGCGCGGCCTGTTCTGAGTGGAACCTGTCCTGTTAAACCACTGTATGGTCTTAGCCACCGTGCTGCAGCTCAGTTTCAGGGTCTTGGCAATCTTCTTATAGCCTAGGCCATCTTTATGTAGAGCAACAATTCTTTTTTTCAGATCCTCAGAGAGTTATTTGCCATGAGGTGCCATATTGAACTACCAGTGACCAGTATGAGAGAGTGAGAGCGATAACACCAAATTTAACACACCTGCTCCCCATTCACACCTGAGACCTTGTAACACTAACGAGTCACATGATGGCTAATTGGGCCCAATTTGGACATTTTCACTTAGGTGTGTACTCACTTTTGTTGCCAGCGGTTTAGACATTAATGGCTGTGTGTTGAGTTATTTTGAGGGGACAGCAAATGTACACTGATATACAAGCTGTACACTCACTATTTTACATCGTAGCAAAGTGTCATTTGTTCTGTGTCGTCATATGAAATTATATAATAAAATATTTACAAAAATGTGAGGGGTGTACTCACTTCTGTGAGATACTGTATACCAGGCCGAAGAGCCCGAGAGGAGAGAGCAAAACCGGAAGAAAAAGAAGGAAGAGGGAGGGAGGGAGGGAGGGAAAATTAGTTAAGCACAAAAAAAAGTTAAGTTAAGAAAAAAAAAGTCGGCAAAGGGGAGATGAGGATAACTTGTAATATAGGTGGGTGTATTTTCCTCCAGAATTTGTGTATTTCTGAGCAAAACATGCACCATTGATCCCCTATCCCTGTGGCAACTCCAGCACAATAGGGGAATGTGCATCAATTCTGTGTAATAGGAGTTTCATTGCAGAAAGAAATAATTTTATAGCTAGTTTCTTGGATATGGACCCTGTAAGAGCATTTATGGACTACCACACAAAGATCATTCTACTGTTTGTTAAGGTAAAACAGAGATCAGTTTCCTACCTGTTTTTAAACTTATGAACCTGCTCATTATCCACATCTCAGAGAATGGAATAAAGCCAGGAGATTAAATGATTTTGTGGGCCTTTACCAAAGCAGATCTTCTTGAATATTATGATAGGTCTGCTGTAGTCAGGTCCTGTTAGGGGGTGCAATAGTCTTTTAAGATTTTAAGTGTAGCTCCTATTAGGGGATGACCAATCATAGCTTGGGTCATGGAAGAGAAGTTAAGGGTTGGAAAATTCATCTCTGGTCCATTTCTATCCAGGCCTTTGTACTTTTGTGTAAATACCAGTCTACTAAGCATATCATGTGGCAGGCCGGATAGTATTTCCTCAAGTTCTGTAGCTCAAGGCCACATTTTTCTTTTGGGGCTTGGAGTATTGTCTCCCTGTGCCACAGTTGCTTGCCTGACCAGTTGAATTGGCCTATTTCAGAGTCTATGGATTAGAAGAAAACCATTGGAGCAAAAATGAGAATTGTTTGTTGGACATACAGCATAATATGCTTGGTATTATGTTCATTTTAATAATAGCCATTTGCACCAACCAGGAGAATGAGATGTGTCTCCACTTTCTCAAATCGGACTTGATCTGCAAAAGTGAGGGTGAGTAATTCAGCTTGAACAGTCATTTTAGTGATGGGGCAGATTTATACCCCATTCTCTTATTTGGTATGAGAGCATGGACATATAAAAATGTAGGACTTCTCTAAGATCTGCCTGGTACATTCCAGAGTAGTGACATGCATTGCCGCTGTTTTGGCTGTATTGTTGAAACATTTGCATTAGTTTGGGCAAGGAGATGTGAGGCTTTGTTACGAAAAATAACCTAATGCTTACAATGATGAATTTCAAGTCTGCATGTCTTCTCATCCTCTCTAACGACCCTCAAAAATGGTTCTAAACAAATATAAGTGGGGAGAGGGGACAATCTTGTCTAGTCCCTTTTGAGATTTTAAACGTTTCTGATAAATAAATATTCACCTTCACTTTGGCACTTGCATATGAATATACAGCTTTTATCCAAGCCAACATTTTTTTCTGATGTTGGCCAATACTTCTGATCACTTGAACATGTAATCCCATGCTATCCTGTGAAATGCTTTCTCCACATCCATGCCTTCTGGATTGCAATCCCCCAAGATTGCTGTTCTTATTTTCCCGGGAAATGTAGGCCTTTTACATTTTCAGCTATCACCATGAGTATTAACTTCTTATCTTGGTTCTCTATGCTGCAGCTATTCGGTTTGTGCACAATAGAAAAGGAGAAAAATAACTGGATGGGGGTAGGGAAAGATAGGAAAGTAGGAAATGATTGCTCTGATCTCTGCACGGGACCCCCTTGGAGAATACCATCCCATAAATCCTGTGCCGTCTACCCTAGAAATAGAGTTACAAGGGTCAAAGGAGGTCATGAGAATAATGGAAATAAAGCCCCAAAGAGGATGTGTCCTCTGGTAACTTAGGGACAAAAGTGATCGGGAAGCATTCCCCAAAAACCTTAAGAACACATCTGCAGAAAAAGCACATTCCAAGATTTCCTGGAGCTATCATTTTAGCAAGACCATATTTTTTACCTCCTTCTGGCACTCTTAATGATGGCTTATATAATGGTAACTTCAGCCCGGACAAGAAGATGCTGCAAAAAAGAAGTGCATTCGGTTCCAGAGGGGCTCCTCTACAGTCTTTGTGTTGTTCACAATTGTTCTGATGTGTCAGTTAGTGAAGGCATATCGGTATCTTGGCTGCTTGTGGCTTCTGCTTGTTGGGAACAGAAAATCTCTGGTATATTACAAAGAAGCAGGAGGCTCCTTTGTTTGGGGGTGTTTGCCAACCTTCTCCATAGTAGCAAATGTGGGCACTATTGAAGGCTAGAAGGGATCTTTGTAGTCGATACAAAACACAGAAAATCCCCAGCTCACCTGCCAGCTAGCCTGCAACCAAACAAATTGCCCTGTCCACAGTATGCGTTAAAATCAGAGGTTTTAGTTGCACAAACTTTTGGCCAAAAATATGTAGAAGCCACACCGCCGCGCCAAGGCACCTCTGTAAGGTGTGGTCCTAACTCTATGTATATGAGTCTCCAAGTGTGAGCATATTAATGCAGTCGATAAATTGCATGCAGGTGTACCAGGAGGTAGCCAACTCCTCCTAATAAGGTGCAGGGACGCACTGGAGGCCCAGCAACCAAAAATGCACGCTGGGACCCCAGTGCCTCCTCTCAACCAAAAATAGTGAAACTAGAAAAAACATGGTACCTGCATGAATCTATAACTAGTCTTTACGGCAGGGGGCACATTGGGAAGGCTTACAACAATACAAAACACAGAAAATCCCCAGCTCACCTGCCAGCTGCCTGCAATCAAACAAATTGCCCTGTCAACAGTATGCGTTAAAATCAGAGGTTTTAGTTGCACAAACTTTTGGCCAAAAATATGTAGAAACCACACCGCCGCGCCAAGGCACCTCTTTGTAGTCGAACCTCATGTGCAGGGATGACCTTTATCCACTTTATTATTTGTCATATCCTTAGAGCCTTTTTTGGCAACAATTAGGCAACATATTATTTGTCATATCCTTAGAGTCTTTTTTGGCAACAATTAGAAGAAACCCTTCTAATATACACTGAGTGGCCAGATTATTATGACCACCCCATCAGTACTTTGTTGGGCCACGAGATAACTCCACGAGATGACTTAGTTGGGCCGCCTCGTGACTCCACGAGATGTTGAAAGGTGATGCAAGGAATCTGACACTGCACTGTTGCCCTTCTGTTGTCTTGTACCAGTCTTGCCACTCTCCGTTCTGCCCTAACATTGACTAGTCACCAACTGACTTGACTAGACAGCCACAATTCGCACGTTCAAAACCAGATTTTTGGCTGACAGTCCAGTCTTTAAACACTTTAACAACAGCAGCTCTTGAACATTTAACAAATTCTACTGTTTTGCTGATACTCGCTCCATGGCTTGAGCGCCAACAATCATCCCACCTTCAAAGGCTGCTAAATCGCGTTGTTTACCCGTATCTTCAGAAAAAAAAATCACTTCTACTGTCGCGGTAAACAACCTGCTTCCCTATTTATAATGGTCTGGCCCTCTAGCAACTTCAGCGCAAAATTATAGCTAATTTACCTACAAATGTCAGGTGGTCATAATAATCTGGCCACTCAGTGTATATGAATCTAATATATATGATTTAGTTATTGATATATACTCATAAAATTGCTACTTATGCAGACAATATAATTTTCTATGTCCAACAACCCCATGTAACTTTACCACATTTACTTCTGGAATTTGAATATTATGGAAAGTTTTCCAACTTCAAAATAAATGTATCCAAGTCTGACATTCTTAACTTGAATATTGTTTCTTGAATAGCTGCATTATTAAAACCATTTTTTTCTTTTATACGGCAAACATGCACACTAAAATATGCTATATATATATATTTAACACCAATTTTATCTGACCTATTTTGTTTTAATATGTTCTAATACACAAAGGTGGTCAAGTATTCAATGTTCTTGGCTGGGAAAAATTTGTGTAATCAAAATGACTATTCTCTCCGAGGTGACTGTTTCTTTTTCAAATGATCTCTAAAGGAGTCCCTTCTCAATATTTTAACCTTTTACATAAAATGATAAGTAAATTCACATGGAACCCTTAAGACTTTCCCAAAAAACCCTAAAGTATTACCATATTTCATATATTATCATGTGACTGTATGGGCTGGACTGCAAAAAACTCCAAACTCTGGGTTTTTGAAAAAGATTAAAGTAAAATGGACTTGGCAGCAGTGAGGTGGATTCCCAAAAACTTTTGTGTTTTACCTATAACTGCAACGCTGCTTAGCAGGTCCACAATAGAAATCTGGGATGCTATACACTGAAATGTGGGTGGCCTTATAGTTTTCCTCTTGTTTCATTGTTGGGGCATTCTTATTTCTTCCAGGTCTCTCAGATAAAGGATTTGATCTGTGGTATTTGTCTTGGTGATATTTTAACAGGGTCACGACCTACTAAGCAATTATCAAGTACTAGAGAGACTGTTCCTCAATATCCATTGGATTTTTGGAGCTACCTTCAACTACAAAATTTTGTGTTCGGTGTTCCATCGAAACTTCCAACTTCCAACTTGAGATCTCCAACTGTCTGACTTCCGGTTTAGTTAGAACTAAGAGGTTTGGCCTAGAAGGGTCTACTGCACGTGCGCCACCCACGACATTTCCCAATACAGATACTACACAGCAATGAAGTAATAAAATGAACTAGGATCACACTAATCCAGCACATTATTAATCTGATAATCTGGTGGCGGCCATATTGGGTGGGGCAACTCAGATTAATATTGTGCAGTCACCTCTTTATTTCTGTGCTCCTCTCGTACCCTGTAGCTGTGTTGGATTCTTTCTTACCGCACACCCCGTGTGCATTTATCTCATCACCTGCTCTTCATATTCTTCCGTGTCTGCACACCCCTTGTGTGCATATATCCATTTGTGCTTCAATTAAAGGATTTTTATCAAAAGTCTGGACTTTTTAATAACTCTTTTATTTAACCCTTTAGTGAATGGGTAGGGGTACAAGTACCCCTTACTCATTCACAAGGGGGGGCGGCATTTGGGCGCCCCCTTAATTAAAGGGGTACCCCGATGCAAATAAGCCCCCTTGCCCGCAGACCCCGACAACCACCAGGTCAGGGTTGTGGGGAAGAGGCCCTTGCCCCCATCGGCATGGGGACACCCAATGCGCTTAATTGCCCCCCCCCTTTCCTGCCCTGCCGGCCAGTGCTCGGATCAAGGGTCTGGTAGGAATGTTAGGGGGGACCCCACGTTTCCCCCCCCCATATTTTTGGGGCCGGGGTTCCCCCTTAAAATCCCTACCAGACCTAAAGTGTCTGGTATGGATTTTGGGGGGAACCCCACACATTTTTTTTTTGTTTTAACTTGGGGGAGGGTCCCTCCTAAAATTCCTACCAGACCTAAAGGGTCTGGTATGAATTGGGAAATTTTTCATCTTCTGCAGACTGTAAAAAAACAACAACAAAATTTCACTTTGCTGCAACGAAATTTCGTCCAGTAAACGAAATTTTGACTGGACTACTGCTAACGAATTTCAGGAAATGTGGAATTCGGATTCGTTTGCATTCGTTATTTCTGTAATTCGGATGCATACGAATCTCCAAAATTTCGGCTGAATTTCGATTAGGAATGAATCGCACATGTCTAATGTGTAATGTGTATAAATGATACAGTTATGCAACATTAATATGTAGCAAACCACTTATGTAAGAATATGTCAAGTCATGATAAGCAGTGGTCTCACTATATGTCTGGTTGTCTTTGTATGGCCAGAGCAAATATAGATCGTGTGTCACACCCGCAATGAAAAGAACCTGGGCAAGAAGGGGTGTTAATCTGTATGTCTCCATGTTGTTTGTCTACTAATCTGTATGAATCGGTTCCGGAGCTGTAGCCATTAGAGTTGCCAGCTGTAAGTACCAACGTAGGCTTGTGAAAGTGTGACTGTGTGGGGAAAGCTTGGGTCTCAAGGTGAGGAGCCCCCTTTTCTGAGCATGTGAAGAGCGAATGTAATTGTCTGTGGAACAGTAAGTCTGTTGTTGTCTTTTAACCAACGCAGAGTACTATTTAGTAGAAGGGAGAGTGATAGCAATTCCTTATCTATGCAAGCCAGCGTCTCTAAAGTAGCTTGTGGTCTCGGCTGACATATACTCTTAGGTGGCGTGTTCAATCAACAGAACTATGGAAACCTCCTTTCTGTGTTAAAAGTGGAAGCCTTGTCTGGTGAGTTCAACTGTTCTGTTTTAAACAGAGGCCTTGTCTGAAGCAGTACTGCCGAGACCCCGAGAACTACAAGTGGGATAAGCTGTGCTAAAAAAAAAAAGCGGGTCTTAGGTGTTCTATTAACACTCGTTCTGATCTTTCCTTGAAGTGTGCATGAGAGGGTTGTCTAAATGTCAAAAGCTGGGAGACCTCGGTTGATTGCATAAGGTGAGTCCATATACGTATGATGCCAATTACGTCACAAGTGCCTTCTGAATGAAAGTGTATTGTCTATGTGTCATAGAGCTGTAATAATCGTTTATACTCATGCATGCTAGTCTAAAGTTTTTAAGTACTACCCTCTATGAGTAGATTTACAACAGTAAAGAGTAAAGTAAGTTTTTGCTTAAATGAATGATACTGGTAATCTATGTACAACTCCTCTATTTTTATTTGAAATATTGACGGTGGCATTGGGGGAAATTGCCTGGGTGCTATTAGCAATAGTTGTGTTTAGACCAAGAGAGAGAACCGTACCCCCAGAGCGCAGAGAGCAACAGGGGGGAGAATATATAAAATTGTGTAGCCTTGCTAATGTGCCCAGGCAATCAATGTGAACAACTCGGTGTGTTAATAGATAGTCTTCTTATCTGTTATATCCTAGCTTTTGTGGTGTGCATGCTGTTTAAGATCTGGCGAGACAGACAGCGTGGCTTCCCGGTGTGTGACCTCCAGTTCCTGCTGTGGAAAGCTGTGCCATAAAAGTCCAGTCTAAAAAGAGGGAAGAAAACTGTCAGTACAGGGTCTCCCTTCAGATCTGTGTGATCCTGCACTGGGTGCAGCGGGACCATGTGGTTCTGCGTTCGGTGTGGTTAAGTGGGAGGGAGGAGGTGTCCTGTCAGAAGGGCTCTTTTCAGACCTGTGTGGTCCTGCATTCTATGTGGTTAAGTGGGCAAGAGTTCTGAATAAATTGTCCCTAGAAATAGCCTCATCTGAGCAGGGGTGGGGGCGTGTTTTCAGTGGAGGAAAGCACAAGGGGAGTAGTGGCCAGCTCTCATAGGAAAATAAAAGCGTGACTGGAACCTCACTGACGATCCAATGTTGGGGAATCAGGTGGGAGGAGGTACTAAGGTTAAAGGGGCGCCATTGACACCCCAGGATGAAATAAAGGCCCGTTATGGGAAATGGGTAGTGAAGTACCTATAGAAATGGCACAGCTTGGCAAAAGCAATGGACTGGCCAGTACCCATACAGGGAACCTATGATGTCAGAGTGTGGACTGCATTACATCATAATGCATTACACTTTGCCAGAAATTGCAGGGCACCCAGGAAGTTTGGCAAGGAGGCCTGGGTAAAAAGGGACTGTTTGGGAGAGGCCCCAGTATGGTCAGTGATATCTGAAACTGATGGTGATGATGTTTTTGTAAAAATGACTTTGGCAGAATTGCCCTATTATAATGAGCTCACATTTCTGATTGATACTGGGACTTCGAAATCAGTTCTGTCTTCCCGCTGTATCTCACCTCTCCCCCCACTTAAATGATAGATCAGTGATTGGCTTGGATGGTTCTGTAACGACTCTGAAAGAAACTGCCCCTCTGAATGTGAGGGCTGGAAATGTTACAGTGCAATCTACCTTGCTGTCTGATACCGTGCCTTGTAACTTGCTGGGGAGAGACATTTTGTCAAAATTGCAGTGTACCATAAGCTACACTCCAGAGGGGGTCTTTGTTACCTCTCCACTGACTGAAATAGAGCAAGATGTGTGTGAAAGCCTTCATGTTTTAGTGGCTGCCCCACAAACATCAAATACACCACCAGCTTTGCTGGGGTTACCTGAGTCACTTTGGGCAGAGTCCAAGGAAGACATTGGTCTCCTAAACGTGGCTCCAGTCAGCGTGAGAGTGAAACCAGGATCCACCTTACCTAAATTACCTCAGTATCCTCTCTCCTATCAGCAGCAGGAGGGTATCAGAGATCAGATAAGGATATATTTGGAGAAGGGGGTGTTGAGGGAAGTGAGCTCTTCTTGCAACACTCCTCTATATCCAGTGAAAAAGAAACCCACAGATAAAAACGTTACAGTCAAGTATCGGCTGGTACATGATTTGCGAGCTATAAATAAGATCATTGAAACCGATGTACCTATTGTGCCAGACCCACACACTCTCCTCTCAGGTATTCCCAGTGATGCAAGCTGCTTCACTGAATGACCTGGCAAATGCTTATTTTAGCGTACCGATGGAAGAATCATGCGTGTACTTGTTTGCTTTAACTTTTGATCAGAAGCAATATACGTGGCTCCGCCTCCCACAAGGTTTATCTATCTCTCCTAGCTGTTTTAATCAAGCATTGAAGCAAGTGTTAGACCTTTGGCAGGCGCCGCCAGGGGTCACACTGCTTCAATATGTGGATAACTTGTGTTTGGCGGCAGTAACCAGGGAAGTATGTGAGGTGGCTTCTTTGAGTTTGCTTGACTTTTTGGCAGAACAAAGTTGTAAGGTAGCAAGAGATAAGCTACAGCGATGCCAGGAAAGTTGTTTTTATGGGGCACTGTATCTTTACGGGGGTAAGTATTTAACCTCAGAGAGGAAGGAGGTGATCTGCTCATATTCCCCCCCCCAAAAATCAAAAGTCCTTAAAGCATTTTTGGGCTTGGTTGGGTATTGCAGATAGTGGATCCCTAATATGTCTCAGATAGCTAAACCATTGTATGCTCTGACTTAAGGCTGTGCACTTTGAGTTGTCTGCTGAAGAGATACAGGCGGTGGAGGCATTGAAGGAGGCTATAATGACAGCTCCAGCATTGGCACTGCCTAATTACAATAAAGAGTTATATCTCTTCTGCCATGAAGCAGGTAATCAGGCATCTGGAGTACTGACCCAAAAATATGCTGATAAGCATATTCTGTCATCTCTGCAGCAGCACCTTGTGTGAAAGCCACAGCAGCAGCAGCCATGTTAGTAGAAAAAACTGCTGACATTGTATTGGGTAATACCCTGATTCTAATGGTTCCCCATGCAGTGGAGCAGGTGCTGGGACATCTTAACACGAGACACTTGTCTGCTGCAAGGTTAAAGGAGAATTATGAGGTGATTTTCACACAGTTTCATTGTCACAGGTCGGCTCAGTAGATCGGGAAGTGAGTGAACACATACCGGCACTCGCTCACTTCTCGATCTATCAGTTTCAGAGAGCCGTGACTGTCACTCACGGCTCCCTGCAGGGATTCCCCCCCTCCCCTGTCTGATCCTCCAGCGCTGACTGGCGGAACGAAGGGGGGAGGGGGCGGGTACAGCTGGCTCTGCCTCTAGATAGGCAGAGCCAGCTGTCACTCATGCAGCTGGGTGGATCCAGACAGAATTGTCGGGATCCGTTCCGGCTGCCGCGTCTCAGTATACCGCGAGCTATCAGTATACAGCTCGCGGTATACTGATCTTTGGGTGATGGGAGGACGCTAATTTGTGTCCTCCTGTTACCCTTAGGAGAACTATGGGTTAAAAGCACTGACCCCATAGTTCTCCTTTAACTAAGTATGAGCTGTCTATGCTCACACCAAGCAATATCATCATTAAAAGGTGTAATATTGTAAACCCAGCCACTTTGTTACCCGCTTTGCCTTCTCCCCAGGATACATGACTGTTGTCACACGACTGAGGCTTACTATGAGCTCCCAGTGACGGTAAAGGATGTTGCCCTGGAAAACTCAGCCATGGAGTTATGGGTAGATGGTTCCAGGTATTACACTGGCAAAGGCTTTCCCGTCACTGGATTGGCTGTGGTGAGTCGGGGAGGGGTCACTTTCCAGAGGGCTCTAACAAATCATTGTTCAGATCAAGTGACTGAATTGGAAGCTTTGATAGAAGCATGTGAATTGGCAAAGGGGCAAATCGGTGAATATATACACGGATTCTCGGTATGCATATGGGGTTGCTCATGATTTTGGGGCGCTCTGGAAAAGCAGACATTTCCTGACATCGCAGGGCAAGCCTATTAATAATTCTGTTAAGGTGAATGCCCTACTAGAAGCCATCACTTTGCCTGCTGAGGTTGCGGTGGTCAAGGTGAAGGCCCACACTAAAGCATCAGACGTTGTTGCCATTGGCTGATGCAGCGGCTAAGGAAGCTGATTTGTTTCCCCTGACAACAAGTGATGATGAGAGGGTGTGCTTTTTGCAGGGGGACACAGACATGCAAACCTTTATAAAATTGCAGAGCACAGCATCCCGAGAAGTCATCAATAAGGGAGTATCAGGGAGAGTAATAGGGTGGATCTTTGACCATGGCACTGACTCAGAGATGGTTAGAATGGGGATCACTGATTATTATCAGGACCCTGGGAATGTTCAGGTTGTATTAAATGGCTGTGTTAACAAAGAAAACCAAACTATGTGTCAGTGCCTTAAGGATTGCTCCAACTGTTTTAATGAGACCTTGAAGAGGTCATTAAAGGAGTTGAATGTAACGGAGGAATGTGAAGGGGATTATGAGTTCACTGATTTAAATATGTACAATCAGTCTCTGACGGAAATAGTAGACTCCCAATTGAAAAACTACCACATGAGGGTTGAAGCAAGAGTGTTACCCAGTTCATATTATTATGTGTGTGGCCGAAAGGCCTATAAGTGGTTGCCGCCAAGGGCAAGTGGTACATGTGTGCTTGCTCGATTGATTTACACCACTAGAGTTGTCAATACTACAGAATTACGGGAGGCCCATAAAGGGTAAAGGTATAAGAGATCTGTGGAAGATAAAGTGTACTCTATGACAGCAGCACAAAGGGAGATGGACCAAATTGGCAAAAAGTACTCAGTATCTATGTTTGGGGACGCTTTTAAGGCATTAACTTATGCTCCCTCATTCACAGGCTGGGGACATGAAATTATTAATAGGATTATTGATTATGCTAATGCTACTAATATTATGATGGGACATGTTTTGGAGGCCCTGAAAGAGGAAACGGACGAGCTAATCAAAATACGAAGGCAGGTGATTGCTAACCACATGGGATTAGACATATTGTTTGCTTCACAAGGGGGGGTTATGTAAGGTTATCGAACAGTAATGTTGCACCTATATAGTTGATAATAGTTATGAAGTGGAAAAGCATTTAGTAGCAGCAGAGGAATTTCAGGGGAAAGTGCATGATATTACTAATCATACATTGGATCTATCAGAATGGCGTGGAGGGTGGCTGTTCTGGCTGAACCCTCTATCATGGTTCAAGGGAATAGGAGAAGTGTTTAAAACCTTTTTGATAAAATTACTGAAAATTCTTGGGGTAATCTTGGGAGCTGTTTTATGCTTGTATTTATGCTTCAGAATGGTCATATTTGCATGTGTAGCATATTGTAAGGTAAAAACTAAATCTCATAAGAAAACCTCAGATGTTCCTTTTGATTTCCTTAAAGGAAGAAATGGCAGAAAGCGAAATGCCAAACCTATTCTCCATCATTGATGACTGTGACGGACTGAACCGTCACTGGGGCTGCTGGAGGAGCCTGAGGACTAGCCTCCTTCCTACTGACTATGAACCTAGAACTATGGAGACCCCCCTCAGGCCTCTTGGGGTTGCATGGAACCATTCTCCTAGGTTTATGTGTGGAGTGAAAATACTGCATGTTTCCCCTGACATTACATTTAAGTGACCCTGTGTTCATTATAGGCAGCAGGCTGTCTGGAGTGACCATTGTTTAGGATGATCAAGGTCTTATCTAATTAAGGATATTCATTAGGTTCAAAGAGTGTCTGTGCTTAAGGAATTCCAATGCGTCACCCGGCTGTCTAAGGGTGTGAACTGTTCAACACACTGAACTCTTATCTGATTCTGTGAGGTATAAACTCTGTGTGCTTTCTTCAATAAAGCAGTTCTTGGTTTCCACTTCAACATTGGTGTTGTCTGATGTTTGAGGAATTTAGCTTTCTGTCCTAATATATTGGTTCCATCCAATAATTAGGCAGGTTTGGGCTGAGGACACTGGAATTCAGGTTCCAGCGGAGAGGAAGCTGATTTCTGATGGAGGTACGCAGTCGGTGTACCAGGCGGTCCGTCACAATGACCTCCATGATGCTCTGCTGCTGAAGCAGACATGCCCGAACTTGAACTTGAAGAACTTGCAATTGAGAACTTTGCTGACCAGATAATCGGTGACGCACTTGAAGGTTCCCCAAGTCCTATGTTTAATGCCAATGATTTTGAAACAGAAGAGTCAAGCTGTGTTGTTGGACCCAATCCGCCACTGTGTGCCAGAGAGTCCTCAGAGGAAAATGGGGGGTCTGTTTACTTTGACACCTTACTCCAAATACTGAATGATGAACAGACTTTACGGGAGATTTAGGTTACATAGTTACATAGTATTTGAGGTTGAATAAAGACATTAGTCCATCAAGTCCAACCTATTAGGATCTCATTCTAGGAGTACCTGTAATTGTGGGACATTCTTATGTATATTGGGCCAAGGAAAAGGCATCAGAAATGGAGGTGAAGAATTTGGGATTTAATCCTAATGGGATACAGGTGGTCTGATGTAGTCTCAGGGGAATGCGCTGGAGAAGTTTGAAGCCACCCTTGTCAGAGATGGCTTGTCGTTGTCCCTACCCTCTCGGCATCATCATTCATTTAGGTGGTAATGACGTGGGGAGGAGCAGAAATTTGGGACTGATCTCCTTAGTAAAGGAAGATCTAAGGTGGATCTCAGAGCATTTCCCTGTCACCGTTCTGGTATTCTACTCCATTGTCCTTAGACCATGTTGGAGTCGGGGAACAAAGTGGAGAGGGAGAAGGATGAATAACACTTTACAGAAGTATTTATGGAAGAAAAAGGGTATATGTATCACAATCATGCCTTGGAAGCAGAACAACCTGATCTCTTTAGAAGAGATAGAGTTCACCTTAATGATAAAGGCAATTGCATTTTTGTGGCCAATTTGAGACAGATAGTGGAATTCTGTCTGGTTATGGGGCTTTTAATTTTTTATTTGGAGCATGAGTGTTTAGAGTGTGTGTTAGCTGAATGTAACCATGAAACTTGCTTGAGTGAATATTTAGTGATTCTGCCCCATTAATTCCAACTCTTCGAGAGGGCCATTTCCTCAGTCCGTATGATCGGCTACTCCGGCTTATGGGTGTTGGTAGAGGGGAAGGAATGGGCAGTGTCTATATTTAGGAGAGTAGTAAGGAAACTAAAGTATTGTACCTTCTTTTGCGCCAGTAAGGGAGTTTGTGGGTAAATAGCAGTGTGTGAGAGTAAGGGACTGGAGTCTTTATATCTTCAGGCTTAAGATGATGGATGTTTGGAGGGTCTTTCAACTCATACACCTTTCACCTGTGTTACTCCAGGCTGGTGCAGAAGAATGAAAATTTGTGATCAGCAATGATCAAAAGGGGGAAATGTGTAGGGATAATTTATGATCATGCTGAATCACAATGTGTGTGATGTGTCAATCAAATATTTATTCTTTTGATATGTGTATAAAGTATACAGTTATGCAACAATAATATGTAGCAAATCGCTTATGTAAGACTATGTCATGTCATGATAAGCGGTGGTGGTGATAGGTGATAAGCATCTGTGAAGACCATGGGTGTGTCAGACTAAAATGGATATATAAAAGAGTTGCGATTTGTTGCTGACTTCGGAGCACCTCCTATACAGCTACTATACTCTGTGCTGCTGTGTTCCCCATATATATATATAGATATATATATAGATATATATATCTATATATATATCTATATATAT
>NW_017307977.1:35210-51140 GCF_000935625.1 Nanorana parkeri
CTATATATATGCTAATAAACTAGTCAATTTGGAGCCATTCTTGCCTACAGGTATTTTATGCCTCTCCATCTATAGCAATATTATATTTGCACTGAGGTGTATGTTATAGCAATACTAACATATGTGTTTTTTTATATCGTCATTCTTTTCACATTGTATCACATTGTTTCACGGTTAGTATCAATTGTATCTGATACTTTGTAGTTTAAGTCACAGAGCGCGGCTTTTATTTTTAAATTTATATTATATCTGGTTGGATATATTGCAAATATTCAAGGGATGATGCTTGCTATTTCTACACTGAGTGGCCAGATTATTATGACCACCCCATCAGTACTTCGTTGGGCCACCTTTTGTCTGCAATACTGCGGCGATTCTTCTTGGCATTGACTCCACGAGATGTTGAAAGGTGATGCGAGGAATCTGACACCATGCCTGATGAATAGCACTGTCCAGTTCTGTCAGATTTGATGGTTGTGGAAATAGCTGCCTGATGGCTCTTTCAACTTTGTCCCGCAAATGCTCAATTGGATTGAGATCTGGTGATTGTGGGGGCCACCTAAGCAAGGTAAAGTCTCCCTCATGTTCTTGAAACCACTCCTGCACAATGCGAGCACCGTGGCATGGCGCATTGTCTTGTTGGAAGAAGCTATCTCCATTGGGATACGCCATCAACATAATAGGATGAACTTTATCAGCAACGATACTTGGGTAAGTTGTGCTATTCAGACGTTATTCCACACGAATTAAAGGGCCCAAATCATGCCAGCAAAACATGCCCCAAACCATAACACTGCCCCCACCAGCTTGAAGGCTTGTACTCATGCATGTGGGGTGCATGCTTTCATGCTGTTTCCGCCAAATTCTCACTCTCCCATCTGCATGATGCAGCTGGAAACGTGATTCATCGGACCACATGACTTTTTTCCAATGCTCGACTGTCCAATCCTTGTGTTCCTGTGCGAATTGGAGATGTTTTATCTTGTTAACTGCAGACAGCAAAGGTGTTCGATCAGGCATTCTGATTCCATATCCCGTACGATGCAGTGTACGGCGAACAGTGCGTTCAGAGATCATTTGAGAGGATCCCTGATTAAGATCTGCAGTAATTTGATGCACTGTTGCATCAAATGTTGTTCTCCTTTAAAGTTTGAAATTTGGCGAGCGGCCCCCATGGGAACAAAACATTTGTCGAGTGGCCCTCGAGGGAATTGAGTTTGAGAGCCCTGGTGTAGATCCTCAAATTATCTCTGAACTGGAGCTGACACTGTCCTTCCTTCTGGGGGGTGGCTACTTTTGTTCCTCATGGTCCCTGTGTGTGTTGTAAAGTAGTCACCGCTCCAAGCTCACTCCCGTGATGGACTGCAATCTCATGTTTAGGTTACTAATTTGTATTGAAATTGTAGTCTATCACAGGGTTTTCCAATTCAGAAATTCGGATTCGGACACATTCGGATGCATTGGGATTCGGACACATTTGGAATTTCCGATGTGTCCGAATGTCCAAATTTCAGAAAATCCGTCTGAATTTTGATTCAGAACGAAACGAAATTGCACATGTCTAGAATCTAGACCCATGGGTTCATCCTCTCCTTCACTGTCTTTATCTAATTGCCTGAAGTGCACCGGGCAGTTCTTTACTCTTAACTAAATGACACCAAAAATATGTGGTGTCGGAAATTAACTTTGTTAATTACCTGCTAGTAGACTCAAATTATGATGCAAGATTGTGATATAAGAGACCAACACACAGACACCAAGGGTATACTATAGCTTGTCTAATTTATTAAGTACATAAGCATTTATAGTTAAATATACTTAATTGATACAGCTTTTGTTCATTGGTCAAATTCAGATGGCAGGTATGTCTCCATAGGGGCTGGTTCATAGGGATGTTCTCAGATGTTCTCAGACTTGGCATGGTGCCTTGATCATAAGGTTGTCCAAAATAAGGGATCCATCAAAAATAGAATGAAATAGACCAAAGGTTCATATATACAGTACATAGATATGCATGCCCAAGCCTTATACTTGTGTACAAGACCATTTTGAATCTCGGATGTCATTTTGAGTACATTTTGCTCTCTGAGTGGCTACTGACATTACAGTTTATTAATGCTGAGCTTAAGCCACTGTAAGCAGCCTGACTTCCTGACACCCACCATTGGTTGTAATTGTATGCTGCATTCATAAACAATTTGAATGAGTAAAGTTTCAGGGAATAGAGAAGATATTTCTCTTTGACCTTCTATAGGTGTGGCACGATGACGACAGACAAATGGCAATTGTGTTGTTTTTTGTAACATAAACACAATTCCAAATGAAGATGTCAAAGAACAAACAAACGGGAGAAAGGACAGATGACAGGACAGCTTTGGAGGCGGACAGTCAGGTAAATGGTATTCCATTTCATTGATTTATACGATGCATAGCCATATGTAAAGTTCCATTTTAAGATATTGTGTTTCTTATAGTAATATGCAGCATATAGCTATATTTTAGTAGGTTACATTAATCAACGCCACATTTTTAAGTGTATTATGCAGTCAAAAATATACCTTTAAACAAAAAATTACAGTAGGTATCATGGGCACTTTTCTGCCTTTTGATAAGCATAATATGTATTCCATATATTAGTCCTTTTATTTTATACTGTGTCCTTTCTATATAATACGCATGTAAGTTTGTTATACAATTTTGAAAATGTTTTGTTTGGTATGCAGGGTCATATTTTAAAGACTTCAGTAGTAGTGCTGCCCCATGGGGAATAATTACTATGAAAATTTGTCGCACTCAGAAACGCTATTTTCATGCAGCAAACCTTTTTGTACCACTGGTTTTCATGAAATCCAATTAAAGATCTAATTTTTCATTACAAGTCCTGAGTGTGGATGCCAAATTTTCACATGCATTATAGTGTACAGCATGGCATACTGGGAAGGAGTAAAAACCGCTCTCTTATCAAATTAAATGTTCACTACAATTTATACAGAAGATGAAGCTTTGTTCACCTCAATCTACCCATCAGATTCTAGTACAAATCCTCACACATGAGGATTCCTCTCACACATTATTAGGTATCACAGCTTCACGTTATTTACAAGCAGTCACTTTGCTAAGTGAATGCATACTTTGCAAAACAACATTCACATTGTAAGTGAACAGTCTGTGCTCCTTTAGTGAATCAACCCAACCATGTTATTCAAGATCATTTGTAGAACTTTGCTATAGTATGCACTATGCTCTAAATCAGGGGTGCCTATTAGGTAGATCGTGATCTACCAGAAGCTCTCAAAGCTGATACTGGTAGATCACGAAGGGTGTGAATGGCGGCCCCTTTATTCCATTTTGGTATATTTATTTATCTGTGCACAAATGATTACCTATTAGCCTGAGTCTGCTGAGCCAAGCTCCCTGACACCTTTCTGGTGGATACTGGTGGCTGAAGTGCTATGTACCATATTTTTCGCTCCATAAGACGCACTTTTTCCCCCCCAAAAGGCGGGGGGAAATGTGTGTGCGTCTTATGGAGCGAATCCGTATCGCCCGACACATGCAGCTTCGGGCGCCGGGCATAGTTTTTTTACATTTAGCCCTGCTAAAGCAGAGCTAAATGTACAGTATAAGCCACTGCTCGTTTAATACGAGTGATCTAATCAGATCACTCGTATTAAAACCGAGCAGCAGCGGCAGCGATCGAGATCACCATAGAGCCCCTAGAGCAGACGAAGAACGGACGTTCTTCATCTGCTCTGTGTGATCACTGAGCGCCACCTGTCTCAGCGGTCACTAACTGCAGCTTCTGTCACAGAAGCTGTGACAGAAGCTCCGGTCTGTTCAGTGCTCCATAAGGCGCGCCGGACCTCCCTGCGTCCTATGGTCCGGTGCGCCTTATGGAGCGCAAAATACGGTATTACATCAAAGAATATTAGTTTACACAGCCTGTTGCAAAATACAGCAAGGTGAGCCAGGAGAGAGAGCCGGGAGAAACAGCCAGGGGAGAGAGAGCGAGGAGAGACAGCCAGGGGAGAGAGTGGAGCGACAGCCAGGAAAGAGAGAGCAAGGTGAGACAGCCAAGAGAGCCAGACAGGAGACAAAACGAGGAAAGACAGCCAGGAGAGAGAGGAGAGACAACCAGGAGGATGAGCAAGGAGAGACAGCCAGGAGAGAGAGCAAGGTGAGACAGCCAGGAGAGCCAGCCAGGAGAAAAAATGAGGAAAGACAGCCAGGAGAGAGAGGAAAGACAGCCAGGAGAGAGAGGAGAGACAGCCAGGAGGACAAGCAAGGAGAGACAACCAGGAGAGAGAGCAAGGAGAGACAACCAGGAGAGAGAGCAAGGAGACAGCCAGGAGAGAGAGCAAGGAGAGACAGCCAGGAGAGAGAGCAAGGAGAGACAGTCAGGAGAGAGAGAGCAAGGGAGTTTTTTTCGTTGGTAGATCTCATGTAGCTCGTCATTTGAAAATTAGATCTCAACACAAAAATTGTGGGCACCCCTGCTCTAAATAAATATGTAATACCTTTTCTAGAACTGCATTGTAGCAAAAGTGTGATGAACAGTAGAATATAATATCTTTTTACTGCATAATAGCATCTTACTGAGGTGTACAGTACTTATAATGTAATCCATTTAGAAATCAGTATTATAGTATGCCCTGCGATAAAGTTTAATGTGTGTTAATGAAAGCAAATCCTGTGTCATATGTGTAGTATAATCAGCGTGATCTTGTATCAAATGTAGCAAGAAGCAGTGAGTAGACGTATATTACTCCACTGGTTAGAATTGTTTGACGCACATTTTAGGGCACTGCGGACCTTGAATGCAGCTCTAGTCGGTCAGTGATGTTCAGATACATCAGAATCTGAGCAACTTCTCACCATAAAACATCAATTAGCATCTCCATGTCAGTAAAGTACCCAATTAATGGAGCATCATTCCCAAGCCACTTAAACCCCCTCACACAACGAACACCCCAACTGGCATCATATCAAACCCTGGCCTATGCCTTATCACTCACACCACTCCATTATACCACCCCTCCTTCCCAGCTGCTTCATCCCACATGCTAGTATTCAGCCCTATTGGTTGCTAGGATGCTAGTGGCATGCATCCTAGTAACCTATGAAGCTATGTAGCCGACAGCACCCTAGCAACTGGTGATGAGGGTGGTTTGGCACATGCAAACTGCTCTTTGATACACAGTACAACGCCCCATTCTGGCCTGTCTCTGTGCCCCAACTTGTTGCTGGAATTAAACCAACTGGTTGCTGTATCTGCAAACGGGCAGTAAATATTTTTGAATTTGTCGCAGCTATAATGACACAATGTGAAAGTGGCTAAACTAGGCTGGGGCTGGTGCAAATAAGAACTACCTGAATCTGTGGCACATGTAAGAATTTTTGGGGAACTGTCGCAAGGTTTTTATGAGCAAGGATAGGCCCAAATGTATTAGAGACAAAAAGGACAAGGCTGAGGTTTGCCACAAATAGGCTGGAGCTGAACTACCTCAGTCTGTGGCACATGCTTAGGGATCTATTGCAAGGCTTTCATTAATTAGGTTCAGGTCTTTCTAATGTCATGTTACCACCAGAAAAGTGTTCCAACTGCTTTATCGAATAGCCCCACAGGGGTCACAGCTGACTAACAGGCAGGACAGCTGCTAAAGTGGTGTAAATTCACAGACCACAACAACAGACCATGGTCGAGTCAGTAGGCTGATAGTCAGAACATCTTCACTCAAACAGATCTCAAACAGAGTCCAGGTTCCAGACATCCATGGGGACGTGTACCAAAATACATTATTTTAAACAAACTATACATTCGGTCTTTCCATGCAGTTTTTAGGACACAAATCTTGTCAAATTCCTTAAGAATGTAGGTGGTGTTACAAAAGATTACAATATTCAAAGTAATTTTTAGCAATAGCATACACTGGCAGCACATATTTGGCTGTGGAGATCATTCTATTTTACAATTAGGTTAGCTTACATACAGCACCCCAATCTTATTTAAGTTTTTTTTCAGGTAGCTTTAGCAACAGGGAAGTGCGGTCGGCGGAGGCAGAGCCTCACCTAGTATGATAGAGGAAGCCGTCCATTCAGGTTATAGAGTGGGGACAGCCTCTCCGCTGTGTAACCTGTCATGGATGGAGCGCTGCCTGTTAATTACAGGCAGCGCTTCATCCGGCTTTTGACAGCTAAGTTAGGTTACACAGCAGCGGACTTCCCCACCGCTTGTGTAACCTAACAAGTGAAGCCAGAGCTGCAACAGCCTCTACTTGCTGTTAGAGGCTTGAGTTCTGTGGATGGTTTGGACCTATGGCAAAGCGCCATTGGTCCAAGCTGTCCAATCAAGAAAAAGAAAAACCCACTTCCAGCTCGGTGACCAGGTTGGGGGTGGGCTGGGGGATGGGCGTGCAAGGGGAAATGCCTCACCCAGCATGGACTCCACTGCACATCACTGTTTAGCAACAACACTTGCGTTTGCATCAAATGGTAATAGACCTGCTTTGACTGGCAGATAGAAAATGACTTGTAGTTCACTGTGGTTGTCCATGTTCTTGCTGATGCAAAACTGTCCTACTGCTGGCTAATTTGTTTCAAGCTCTCATTAAAAATAAAGAGACTGCAGATATCACAGTAGTGTAAAATTGGCCAGAAGCAGGACAAATTTAAATAGCAAGGCTAGGCCCAAATTTACTAGAAACAAAGAGAAGAGGCTGGGGCCTTGCTAAACATATAAAGATACTGCAATGGATACAGCAGTGTAAAATTGGCTAGTATCCACACAGGTTTCATTAGGCATAATAGGGCAAGATGTACTAATGATAAGGCGTGTAGGCAGGTGTTTTACTAAAGATTTAATTAATCACTTATGATACATTATTGTCAAAATGGCCAGCAGCAGGACAGTTTTAAAGAGCAAGGACAGGCCCAAATTTATTTGAGACAAAAGGACTAGGCTTGGATTTTACTGCAAGAATAAAGATACTGCAGAGGACACATCAGTATAAAAGTGGCCAGCAGCAGAACATTTTTAATGAGGGATTATAAGCCTAACTTGTTTTTTATCTATGGAGTATAGGGAGGTGCTGTGAATGTGACACACTGTTCTTGCACTTGATTTTTTTTCTTTTTTAAACTGGTGTCCTCGCATGCTTGTGCACACCCATACTGGCACCAACTAGGCAAGACTCTATCTTTTTAGTTATCTGTTTAACTTGACCTATGTGTCTGTGGAAAATGTTACTTACCAGGCTTTTGTTCCCAACGTATCTTTGCATTACCCTGTTACTGTTACTAGGTTGATTTCTGCTGCTAACCTGGCCTGGATTCCAGACCTTGCTTCTGCCTCCTATATTTATACCTCACTGCCCAAGTAAAACTGACCTAACCCTTCTGACACCTCCTCTGCCTGCTAATCTGGTACTTGTTCTGCTCATTTGGTTCTGACCTTGACCTCTCTTGCCTCGAAACCAGCTTGTCTGATGTGCCTAGTTTTACTGCTATCTACAATCATCTGTCTGCATCTCATCTATTGATACAGCCCTGCAACTAGGTCCTCCACTGCAGTTACAGCCCAAATACCAGTGTCCCTCTGTTGCCAATATTAGGCTCACAGCAACAAAAAGACTGCAAGGGGGGCAGAAGCTAAACAACAACTACAGTTGTTGCAGACACACACAAAAATGGTAGTCCTAGAAAGCAGTGAATAGGTGGAGGTATGCAAGAATATGTAGCCCATCACACTGCAGTCCACAGTCCACTACTTCAACACATAGCCAAATGGCTGCTGGGAAACTATCCTTTTATAGTGAGGGGGCTGGCACATAACATAGCCCCCTTCTACTGACCCTTCTAAGGCCCCATTCACACTGCGCGATTCGCAAATTGCGCATTTGTCGCACGATTTGCTTTTGCGCGATGTCGCGCGATATCGTGCAAATGCTTGCATTGAGCAAGCGAGAATCGTGGCAAAATCTGCTCCAAAAAGGGTCCGGCTGTAGCGACACACGACCCGCAACAGCAGGACCCTTTGCCCCATTGCAAAGCATTGAAGAGCGATATCGCGCTGTAAATAGCCGCGATATCGCGGGAATTACCGCGCGATAAAACGCTCAATGTGAACGGGGCCTTAGTCTGCTGACCTAACTTCAAAGGCCAGGAAACGCTTTAAGTTTAGTTGCTTACGATGGCGCTGAAATTCCACAATATTTAGGCAGGTCTGAGAACCATGAAAGGACAGGGTTCTGTAAGTATATGTACCAGGGATAGGTTAACTATTAACTGTGTCCTTTTACAGGCACCTCTTGGCTCAATTTGTTTTTCGGAAGCAACAGAGTCACTTTAAAAATAGAAAGACTGCACTGTTGCCTGAGACAATTGGCAAATACTTAACATACATGCAGGAGGAGCTTCCAGGGCAAGATGGGAGGTGACTTGGATGGCAGGGGGAGGCAACAGGCCTGGGATCCAAAATACAGATATTTTGGGGGTACAGATATACAGTTGGGGTACATGAATGCATTTTTAAGGTTTAACTCCTGAGTTTAGTGTCACTTTAATAATCTATCCTGGTATGGCCCACTTTGTAAAATCTAGAAAATTGTTTATTCTATTCTTTGTAAGATGACATGCTGAGGTGCTATTTTATCTTGGTATGACATACTTTGTGAACTTATCAATAGCAGATGGACAGGATTGTTGTGACTTATCTGGACTGCTGCATGGGATAGTAGACCCCCACAGCACCCACAAACCTGTAAATACATTGAAATATATAACAAAATAAATAGACTATACAACGGTATTGGTGAAAAAAATTGTCCGCTGCCCTTTATTGGGGTTAAAAGCAAAATGTATATTATTTATTTAAATTCAACAACACTCTTTAAACTTCAACCATAAACATATATACACATAAACTTTATAACCAGTTAGAACTTCACACATAAATGAGCTCAGTCACCCAGACTTGAGCCATACTCCTCACACCAGTCCAATATACCATTAGACACTGTCTACCCACATATGTGGGCGACAATACCCTAAAAAAAGGATAGCCGCGACAAGGGAGGGAGTGGGGGGGCAAGTTGTGTTGAAGAAGATCACTGCTGAGGAGAGCTTCTGACTGGAAACATTTAAAGGTGAGTCCAACAGCTGATTGGTTGGTTACTTTTTCCCTCCAAAACTAGGTAACTAATCACGACCACATTAGTCCTGAGATCTTCCTAGTGACAACAATCTACAGGCAGAACTGAAGTGACAGCTAGTAACGGTAACCTGCAACAGATGAATGGGGAAACCAGAAACAGCCCACAGAAAGTTCTAGAAAAGCTGTACATTAATGTGACTATTATTATTATTATTATTACATAGTATTTATATAGCGCCAACAGTTTGCGCAGCGCTTTACAATATAAGGAAGACATTACAGTTACAATACAATTCAAGACAAGATGGTAAGGAGGGCCCTGCCCCTGAGGGCTTACAATCTAAAAGAGGAGGGGGAAATGATACATGAGGTAGCTGTGGTAGCTGTGGGAATGAATTATGTGAGAATGTGAAGGTTGAGGTGGGATAGGCTTCCCTGAAGAGATGAGTCTTTAGGGAACGCCTAAAGGCAGTCAAGGTGGGAGATAGACAGACAGGTTGGGGTAAGGAGTTCCAGAGGATGGGAGAGACTCTAGAGAAGTCCTGGAGGTGAGTATGGGAGGAGTGGACAAGGGAGCTGGAAAGCAGGAGGTCAATGGATGAGCAGAGGGGACGGTTAGGGTGATACTTTGAGACAAGGTCTGAGATATATCCGGGGGCGGAGTTGTGGATGGCTTTATAGGTGACTGTTAATATTTTGAATTTTATCCTCTGGGCGAGTGGAAGCCAGTGGAGGGATTGGCAGAGGGGGGATGCAGACTAAACCCTACCGTTAAATTAAATGACTAAATTAAGTGGGCGCAGGGGGTGACACAATCCTGAACAATGCGTGCACCTCATCAGATAGTACAGGTATTTGGAGAGCCAGCGGGGCCAACTAGCTAAGATACGGAAGCTTGGCCCAATGGGAGATTCCCCCATCCACACAGTTTAGCGTAGATGGAGGAATCTGTTACACTTTTTCCAACTGACCACAGGCTGATAGAAAAAATCTATCGAAAATGTATAGGTGCATGGCCAGCTTAAGTTAAAAAAAAAATAGATGTAAACCCCATTGAAGTCAGCTGGAGATGTATAATAACATAATTTATCTCCATTTTCAATGGTAATAGGCAGAGAATTATGACCTGAAGCCCATCAACATGTCAGCACCTGAATACTCCTTGCTGCAAGCGACAGCTCTAGCAATGACAGCTGGAGATGTCAACAAAGGGGTGGGAACACTAGTGATGTAATTGACTAAATATGACCAAGGATATAGTAACAGGGATCCCAACCTTAAAGAAGCAATTTCAGGGAGGTGTCCCTCTCATTTCAGGGAGATGCCCTCTCCCCCTCCCCCCATCCATGGAGGGAGGGGTTAGGGGGGGCTGGGAGAGAGTACCCCCTGAAATTATGTTTTTATTTCTGATTTTTTTTTTTTGTATTCTGAAAGTTGCAGTCAGAATAATAAAAAAAAAGGCATAAGAATGCATAGCTAGCTTCCTATTGGCTATTGCACTTTGCAATAGAAATCTAGCTATGTATTTGTATGCCTTTTTTTTTCTTTTCTGAATGACGACGGGCCGCGGCTCCCGATGTCAGAAATTTTTTTAAAAAACGATCGCAGGGTTTATCAATAGCGGGAGACTCCCGGAGCGTCCGGGAGAGTTGGGATGTCTGTAGTCAGGGATATCAAAGCAACACTTCCCCTTTTGTTTACATTCAGCTGGAATCTTCCAACTTTACAGCTCAATAGACCAGCAGAAATGAGTCACTGGTTGCTAGGTTACCAATGGCTTCCTAGCAACCAGTGAGGAGGGAAGCACATTTATATTACTATTTATATAAATTTACCAGCTGCAATAATACCAATAGTAATTGTAGCCCTTCCTGCTGTCCCTAGACAGGCTTTTGTCATGTATCTCCAAACTTTCTGCACTGGTCAAAATGTTGAAAATGAATGTCAACAACCTGCCATAACCTTTTGAATTCCACACACAGACTGTCAGAAAAAGAGTTTGTACAGTGGTGTCAGAGATAACTTCACTTATTTGCTGCTGCTCCTTCATTGCCCAGTCACAGGCCAGCTGTACCAAGCTGTGTTGATTAACTGCAGTAATCTGTGGCTGTGTGAGCTGGTACAGCTCAAAAGACTGGCTTCCTGGCCAATCACGAAGCTGGGCGGCAGGTCATGACCCGCTGCCGTGCTTCATGATTAGTTAGGAAGTCAGGCTGCCTCGCAGTGTCGCGAGGGAGCGTGAAGTTGTTTTTCTTTCAATAGAACCCCGGCTTCCTGATTAAACAGGCCCACGGTATCAGTATTCTGTAACGGCGAGTATCGGAAAAAAATATCCGTACTCGATACCGAAAAACCGGTATCGGTGCATCCCTAGCAGACAGCTCTTAGAAGTGTAAGTGTTAAGCCTAATTTTAAATACAAGAGAAAAAAATTCCTTCCTTTGCATAACTGACAACACAATTTTTTTTTTAGGGTTTTTGACAAGATGAAGCCTATGTGGAACCTTAAAATCACACTGACTTTCCTTTTCTTAACCATCGTCATTATAAGCTTCATTATTAATTATCAATACCCTTTAGTGGAGGTAAGTCATTTTAGTCCCACAGGTTCTTATTGAAAATGTATACATAGTTGCCACTTACCATTGGATTACAGAGGCCGTGGTTTCAAAAATTCATACCTCGATTTATTTTTCTTTGTAAATCGCCAATCGAACAACACATTTTGCATTTTTGACACGTTATATAAATTGATTATCATATTTTGATTTTCTGTGGGCCTTAAAAATAAAAATTGCACTTTAGATTAAAGCAGATGCTGTATATCATATGTGCTTCTCAATAATAACGTAACTATTGTTTAAGCACTTAGAGTTCATCCACGAAACTTTAGTGCTTTATCCATTTTTATTTAAGAGCTTCCTTTGGTTAGCATATGATAGACATTTTGTAAACCCTTATAGTGCAAGAAATGTGATTTTGGGTGCTAAATAAAGTTCTTCAGGAGAAATTGTGAACATTTTGATTTTTTTAGCTAATTGGAAGACTCAATCAGCCAATAAGTTTTTTATTCACACAGAGAACTCCAGAGGTTCACATAGAGAAACCACTCATTGGCCATGCATCCAGCAAGCCATTGTGTTGGTAAAAGCAGGGGACATCATTAATTCTTTTTTAAAAAGTGTCCGCACCCACTCCTCCTGGAAGATACCGTGTAGCCTTTTATCTGCACAGTAAAAAGGACTGCAAACTTCCATGGATTTGCTTTGTTGATGACAACTGATATACCGATATACCTTTTAAGCACTGGACAAGTGCTTCAAGAAGGGAACCCAAAAATGGTCTCCAAGTTTTTTAGCACCACTGGGACCGTTTGTCCACCCAGTAAAGGAGTTATCAGCCATGCTTGAAGGATGTCATGGCCTAAAATGGTGTCCAGTAAATACTTTCACTTAAACTGGTTCCTAGAGATGCTCCATTGCTTGCATCTTCTTCTGGGCTTCTGGATCCTTTAGTGGTGCACACATTCCAATGTATGATGACTGCAAATCTCTTTATGCTGAGAAGTTGTACTATACAAACATAGCATCATCATAACCACAAAAAGTTATTTAATTATTGACTTTTGCTTTAGATGGCTCCAGTTAAAACTACCAAAACTGTACCGAAAACATTCTTTAATGGCACTGCTCCAACAGAAGAAGAACTAAGAATTTTTAACAAAATATCTGCTATTATCCCTGCAATTGCAGTCACACACTTTGATAAAACAACAAGTGCCAAGAAAAGCAGAGCCTCTCTATACAATCCAAAGCAGAAATATTGTATTGGGAAAACGTTAACTGTGAAAATTGAGATGTTTGACCATTTGGGTGACAAGAAAACCTATGGAGGAGACTTTATAAAAGCAAAAATATTTTCACCAAATCTTAAAGCTGGAGCTACAGGCACAGTTGAAGATTTTAATAATGGAACATACCATGTCTATTTCACTTTATTTTGGGAAGGAAAAGTTTATGTCTCGTTAGTTCTTTACCACCCAAGTGAAGCTGCTTCAGCACTGTGGACGGCAAGGAACCAAGGCTATGGTCTTGTACACTTTATAGGAACCTTTGTAAATGGAACTCAACAAGTCAAGACTGAATGTGGATTTCAACTGAATGGAGCAAAAGATGTGTGTGAATACAGATATGAAAAAGAAAACGAATCATATTTTTGTACCAAAGCAGATAATTTTGATTGTCAATCATTAGCACATCTTCAGTCATTCAACAAGGATCTTTCGTTTCTCAGCAGCCTAGAGAAGACCCTTGTTAAAAGGTAACTCGTGCATTTTATTATCATTATACAGGATTTATATAGCACCAATATATTGTGCAGCGCTTTACAATATAAGGAAGACATTACAATCACAATACAATTCAAGACAAGATGGTAAGGAGGGCCCTGCCCCTGAGGGCTTACAATATAAAAGGGAGGGGCAAGTGATACATGAGGAGGTAGCTGTGTGGGGATGAATTGCTTAAGAAAATTATAGTTCAGTGGTTAGGTTGAGGTGGGATAGGCTTGAAGGCAGTCAGAGTGGGAAATAGACGGACAGGTTGGGCTAGAGAGTTCCATAGGATGTGTGAGGCTCTAGTGAGGTCCTGGAGGTGAGCATGGGAGGAGTTGATGAGGGAGGTGGAAAGCAGGTGGTTTTGAAGAGTGGGGGGGGGACTGTTAGGGTGATACTTTGAGACAAGGTTTGAGATATAGAAGGGGGCAGAGTTGTGGATGGCTTTGTAAGTCATTGTTAATATTTTTAATTTGATCCTTTGGGCTATTGGAAGCCAGTGCAGGGATTGGCAGAGGGGGGTTGCAAACACTGAGCGGTTGGTTAGGTGAATGAGTCGAGCAGCAGCATTCATGATAGACTGAAGGGGGATAGCCTTTGTAGAGGTAAGCCAATGAGGAGGGAATTGCAATAGTCAAGACGAGAGATAACAAGTGAGTGGATGAGGTGAGGGCGGCAGGATTTAGATAGTGATTGGATGTGGGGAAGAAAGGTGAGGTCCGAGTCAAGGATGACACCTAGCACCTTTGCATGGGGGTAGAGTTGGATAGTTGTGCTATCAATTTCAAGGGAAAAGTTGGGGGAAGGTGCACGGGCAGGAGGAAATATCAAGAGCTCAGCTTTTGAAAGGTTGAGTTTTATGAAGTGCTGTGACATCCAGTCTGTCAGTTAGTAGATTAGTGAGACGCAAAGACACCGAAGGGGTGAGATGCGAAGTAGAGAGGTAGATTTGAGTGTCATCGGCATAGAGATGGTATTGGATGCCATGTGAGGCTATTAACTGACCAAGGGAGGAGGTGTAGATAGAGAAGAGAAGGGGTCCAAGGACAGAGCCCCTGGGGTCCCCTTCAGAAAGAGGAAGAGGAGTTAGAGTTGAAGGTGACGCTAAAGGAGTGCTTAGATAGGTAGGAGGAGAACCATGAGAGAGCAGAGTTTTGTAGGCCAAGCGAGTGGGGTTTTTTGAGGAGGAGCAGGTGGTCAAAAGCAGCAGAAAGGTCTAATAGCAAGAGTAAGGAGTAGTGGCCATTGTTTTTAGGTGTTAGTAAATCATTAGTGAGTTTTTAGGAGGGCGGTTTCAGGGCAAAAGCCAGACTGTAAGGGGTCGAGAATGTTGTTAATCAGCGAGGTGGCGGCTAAGGCGGCTGTAGATAAGGCGTTCTAGAAATTTGGAGATGAATGGGAGTATGCTGGGCAGAACTTCTGTTTTGCAGCAGATTGCCTATTCTCTGGAATGGATACATGGTGTCTGTGTGTAGGTTCACAACCTGAGCCAGCACTACAGGAAGAGGCACTCAGCTGCAAAGGGAAGTTCTCCCCCAGCATGAGAAGAGAGAAGGTTTCAAAAGGAAGAGCTGGAAAGAGAAGGGCAACAACCATGGATTACAGTAAGGCACACACTACAGTATTGTTTAATGTTAAAAAATCTGAGGGTTTAATGTCACTTTAACCTACCAAAAGGAAATCCACAAAAGCACAGGAAGAACATGCAAACATGTAGATTGTTTCCTGGTTGGGATTCAAACCAAGGACCTCAATGCTACACGGCAAAGGTATGAACCACTAAGTCACTGTGCTGCCCATAAAGCTATCTATTCATGTACAGAAAATGTTATATCTTCCAGCCCTGATTGACTACAATAGATTTGTTTTCTTTTTATAGAGGGAATATTGCAGTTGATATCCAAAGGGATTTTGAATATATTGATGTATTCACATGTGAAAGTAAGTATTTTTATACTGCCTTCAATTCGGTTTAACCCCTTCATGACTGAGGCCCTTTTTTCATTTTTTGCACCCATGTTATATTCACAAGAATGTAATCTACTGCACCTTACCAGTTCTTAGATGTGGAGGCTGCATTCGTTTTCTTTCCAGATTTGTTGACTTTTTTTTCAGCTGGAAATTCCGCCAGTAGCACATTTCCAGTCCCAGGATGGCAACAATCAGGACAGCAGAAACAAGACAGAACCCCACTGCTCACCTATTCTCTATAACTTAAAAGGGGTCCTATTGACCTAATTCTTACCAAAAAGAATTAGTAAAAATATACCATAATGTTAACAATAATGTCAGTTATCAATATCTACATATGAATTTGTATCTTACAAAATAATATTCTAATGAGAATATTTAGCACTCAGTCCTTTAACAACATGACATGTGTTTGTACAATATAGTGATGAATGAGGGTTAGATGGAGGCAGTACTTTGAGCATATTCCAATATAT
>NW_017307977.1:51254-68863 GCF_000935625.1 Nanorana parkeri
GTTTTGGCAGCAGTAAACCATGGCTCAAGACAGGGACACCCAGGAATAGTCCAGGGGCAGGTTTGTTCAAATGCAGGAACCCATAGGATAAAACAAACAAAACATATGCTTGTCCAAGATACCTTCTAAACTCAGGTAAATTCCTGACTAACAGGGCTCCTCCCAGTGGGTTCCCCAAAACACACAGGCAGCACATGTACATTTCAGTGTTCTGTCAGCACTCTGTCTTTTCACCCAGCAGCAGACAGAGCAAGAGTGAGAGCCCTAAGCATCAGTCAGTGCACATACGGTATATAAAGGTCTATGCAGACTAATAAGGATGTCTGGCTGCCAGGTAAGATGTGGACCCAGGAATGGAAGCTTTATTAAACCCAAAGTTTTACAAAGGCTCCAGGGCACAGAACAGGACCCCAGACCCTAGGGCAGTTGCCTCAGACAGAATCTCATGGGGGGGCAGCTGGGCAGTGGGGGGCATTTAGCTATGTGCAGCTTCCTGCCCAGCTGTCAGCCACCGATCCCTGTAGGGTAGGGTTGCCACCTGTCCAGGATTCACCCGGACTGTCCGGGTTTTAAATGCTGTGTCCGGGTTTCATGGCAGCTGAAACCCGGACACATGATATCAGGTAGACAGGGGCAACTAAAATTAAGATAGGGGCTACTGGCCCCCCACTAAAAATTGTCTCGACTGTGATATTTACATATGAATGGGTGATGCTATGGACATATGAATAAGCCGTGACGCTGGAAGAAAAGGTGGCAACCCTAGGTTGCCACCTGTCCGGGATTCACCCGGACAGTCTGGGTTTTACATATTGGCAGGCAGGGGCATATCAGGCAGACAGGGGCAACCAAAATTAAGATAGGGCCTACTGCCCCCCACATCCCCCCCACAGTCTCGACTGTGATGCTTACATATAAATGGGAGGCGCTATTTACATATAAATAAGCCACGACTTGTTCTCCCCAAAAAATTTCCATGCGTCGCTAGAGTGTTCGGGTTTTGATGGAAGAAAATGTGGCAACCCTACCGTAGGGATTCCCCCCTCCCTTCTGTTTCTCCAGCGCTGACTGGCAGGAACGGACAGGGGAGGGGGCGAGCATAGCTGGCTCTGCCTCTAGGGAGGCAGAGCCAGCTGTCAATCAGCCAGCGGAGTGGAACCCAACAGTGTTGTGCCTTGCTGTGGCGCGGCTCAGTGATCTGATTAATAGCCACACATTCACACGAAAACATGAGTGTCAAGACAATGTCACTGCACCTTTTCATTAGGTATTCAAGGCAAAAGAAATATTTTTAGGGTTACTGCTTAGGCATCAATATGCACCAGGAGAAGCAAGAACAAATTTTTCCTGAGGACATAGCTCATAGCTTTTATTACACGTAAAGCTATGTCCTCGGGCCTTCAGAGGAAAAATAACAATTGAGACATCACCAACTGTCATTACAGTGCTAAGAAACTCAAGGCAAAGGGTAGATTTATCAGAGTACTGCTTAACCACAATAAACCTTTCTAGGTTTTCCCTGTAAAACAGCAAATCTTTGCTTTTCCAGAATAGGTTCTTTTAAAAACCTTCAGAAAACGTTGACTTTACTTTTCATTGTACAATTTTGAGGGTATTTAATCAATAAAGGAGCATCAAAAATGCAATTGAGTATCACCATTGCCATTGTTTTTCTTTTTTTTCCCATCAGGCCCAGCATCAACACCTCTAGAACAATGCAAAATAGGAATGGAGTCACCTTTTCCCAGTGGCTTTGTGCTGCAAAATATCTGGAATCCTGTTTTTTGTCAAATCAAAAACTTTAGCACTTCGGAACAGATGTATGCTTGTTTACGGGACAAAATGGTCTATATCTTGGGAGACTCAACTTTACGACAATGGTTTCATCTTTTGACAGGCACATTAAAAGGTACGGGTCTACCTATGTTTGTCTTCCATTCTTCGCCAGTGCTAGACATTTTGCGCCCTAGGCAAGACCAGCTATTTGCACCCCCACAGCCACCCCTTCGCGCCCGGCCCAATTCTCCTGCCGGCTAGCTTCCACGGGCAATAGATGGATGAAATCAGCCGGGACAATAGCTAGACTGCTATTGGATATTTTTATTTGAAAATCGTAAATAGCAGACTGGCTATTGAAACACCAGCAACTGAGCAGAGGAGTGGACCTGTGAGAGAAATTTGTCTCTCAGTTCCGCTCCTCTGCTCAGTGGGCGGGCACAATAGCCAGCCTGCTATTGTCTTTTGGAATAGAGGGGGGGAACCATGGGTGTGTGAGTGGTCGAGTCTGCGCCCTAGGTGGCAGCCTAGTTTGCCTAGTGGCAGCACCGGCCCTGCTTCCATTGTACTTCATATGGCAAGGTAAAAACTTGTCTGCAATTGTTACCTGTGTTTATCTAGTGTATGTATTTAATTTGAATTATTTGTTGTAAAATTCCAGTCACAATTCAGATTTGTATTCAATCCATTAAAACTTACTAGGACATGATAATTTGTTAGCGAGCCACTTTAAAAAAATCACAGTGGCTTAGTGGTTAGCACTTTTGCCTTACAGCACTGGGGTGCCCAGTTCAAATCTTAGTCAGGATGCTATCTTCAAGGAGTTTGCACATTCTCCCTGTGCTTGCGTGGGTTTCCTCCGGGTACTCCGGTTTCCTCACACACTCCAAAGACATGCTGGTAGGTAAATTGGCTCCAGTCTAAAGTGGTCCTGTGTGCAATAGGGACCTTATATTGTAAGCTCCTTAAGGGCAGGGACTGACATAAATGTTCTGTATGTAAAAGAATAAAGTAATCACTGGCACTCCAAGGTTCCATGTATCATTTCTTCTTTATTGACAAAATCAAAGTTGTCTTACAATGTTTGGCAATGTTTCGGAACCATAAAGTGACTCACTTTGTTTGCCTGAAGCAGGAAGCGGTTCTGAAACATTGTCCTACCTTGTGAGACAACTTTGATTTTGTCAATAAAAAAGAATTGACGCATAGAACCCTGGAGTGCCAGTGATTACTTTGTTCTTTTATGGATCTATTGGTGGCACCATCCCCTATCACTGTAGCACCAACCCACAACCATAGGAGCTTATTCCAGTCAGGAGCGCAATGGGACATGGATACATTTGTTCTGTATGTAAAATGCTGTGCAAATTGTCCGCGCTATACAAATACCAGTAATAATAATCATATTTTTTGACAGAGTTCTCGCCTCTTTTCCTAAATGGTTAGGTCATCCCTTGTATCTAGTGGTAACATAGCCGTTCAACATTTCAGCATCGTTCTGCAGAGGGTCCACTCCTATAATGGTTTAAAAAAAATGGACAGATTAAAAAAAGGAAGACATTTTGAGACACGGCCTGATGGCAGCTAGAGTGGCGATTTTTTGCCACTGGAAACCTACTACTCTACCTCATATAGTGGAATAAGCCTAAAATATTTAGGAGAACATGATCATGGAGACCCTGGTAGCATCTGACAGGTATAAACTGGAAGAAGCTATGTCTACATGGACTTGCTGGAGGATACATAGAGAAACTGATGCTTTCAGAGCCCTGAACAAGCATTATCCTCAACAAGCCACCAATGCAACCACCTGAAATTCTGTTTTGGACACCAGCCATTTTAGTGAGAGTTGTTGTCAAAATGTTCCTCTATATATTCCTAGCTTATGCTTCTTTTTTTCATTGTATTTTAAAACAAGTGAATTGAATTCCATGATCTCAAAACATTTTCCTTGAAAAGGAAACAGAAGGGCAACAGTGCAGTGTCAGATTCCTCGTATCATCTTTCAACATCTCGTGGAGTCACGAGGCGGCCCAACAAAGTCATCTTGTGGATACATATACACAGGGCTTGAAAAATGTGATGGTGTCTCACTAGTCAGTCAAAAATGTCACCAGTCAGCATGACCGGACTATAGCCTTGCAATTTATGTTAAAAAATTTTGGGGACAGATAGAGACTTCTTTTGGAGGTATATAATCACCACTGGGGGGTGTTATATTTTTTTACTACATAAATAAAAAAGTACCATAAATGTAAAAAAAAACCAAAGTTTCACACAAAGTATAAAACATTTATTCTCACCCATATTTTTAGTAAAACATAAAAGTCGGGGGTCACGTCGGGTAAATAGACACCAAACATGTCAAGCCTTAAAATTTGCGTGCGCCCGCAAAAAACGCCCATAGGCGACGATTAACACGCTTTTACTGCTCATCAGTTTAGTGTTATCAGTGATTAATGGCTCTAAAATTATTGCTCTCACTCCGACGTTTGCGGCGATATGTAACATGTGCGGCACAATAGGCGCACCCGACGCATATCTGCGTGTGTATGTGGGGGGCGGGGACTTTAAAAAAATGCTTTTCTTTTTTAATTTTTTTATGCTTTTTTTATGATTCTTTAATTTAAAAAAAAAAATTTTTACACACAACTTTATTGCTATTACATGGTGGACTAAGAAGCCCACTATGGGATAGCCAATTTACATGACAAGTCCTCTTTATGGAGACATCAGGGGTCTCCAAGACCCCTAATGTCATCTAGGGACCCCCAGAGAAGCTGATGAAGCAGAGATCTGCTTCATCAGCTTCTGTATTTGGAGAGTGACACTGAATGCAGGAGGTGAATTCCTTCACTGTAATATACATCACTTCCTGCATTCCGGGACTGAGGGATCAAAGGGAGATTGTGTACTGAACTCCCTTTGATCTCCTGTCACAGAGCCGTGCCGGTCCCGGCCACATCGGGCACAGCGGATCTCTGGACCGGCAACGGCAGTGACAGATGCTGATACAAGTGATTGAGCGTCTCTAGAGACACTCGATCGCTTGAATGTAAAGCTGCTCGTCGGGCTCCACCGTCCTCTCGTCACAGACGAGCGGACGAGTGGATTTTTCAAGCCCTATATATATATATAGATAAATTTATTATTATTTATTTATTAACACCTTATTATCTTGACCCTATCTCAGTGTCCACTCTAACAGGTATTCCATAGTAAAAAGCAGATGTTAAAAACAAATATAACTTCAAGCGTCATATAATATAATACTGGTTCTCAAAAATGAAGGTTTATTAATTCAGTTTAAACCAGTGGTTCTCAACCTGTGGAACCTCGGGACCCACATTTGTCCTTGGTCATTAAGTCGCGACCCAAGAATGTAACGTCACTCCGGTCAAGGCACCTCTACAGGACACGTGAGGGAGCTATACGTATAGATTGAGGTCCCTCACGGACATAGCCCCAGCCCATCCCACCTCAAGCTGACACTCAGCACGGGCGGCATATTTTGAATGACTGTTTGGCTCAAGAACTGACAGTGCTGCGCTGGAGGGAGGCTGAGGAGCCTCTTACCTAGAAAAGTGGAAGGTACATGGCGACCGACTGAACATGGGGTCCCGACCCACTTTTGGGTCACGACCCACCAGTTGAGAACCAAGGGTTTAAACGAATGTGCTTAAAATTAAAAACACATAAAAAACACCAAAATCAGTAGAATGTCAGTCAAGTACAAAAAGTTCTATATCTGTATTTAACTCAGCGGGGGCAATCGTGCTCAATTCATAAGTCCATTTGGATTCATTCCTGGACAATCTGGTTTTGTAATACCTATCCCTCCAGAAACTACTTTGTTTCAAGTACTTATTATAATGTTCTTTTCTCGCTTGATCCTGCCCACATATGGTTTCTAATGGTTTCTATGGTTTCTAACCTCTTTTTTATACTTTTTTTTTCTAATTTTGTTCCAATGTATTGATTCAGTGACCAATTTATGAATTGACCTCTGCTATATTTACATTTTGCCATACAGGCTTGAAGACATTTAATCTGCATAGAAGTGGACTAGAATCTCTGCTCATAGCAACAGATCATGAGAAGAACATTCTGCTTTACTGGAAAAAGCACAGCCATCCTTTTGTGGCAAGCCACTTGTATACAGTCAAAGATGACAACTACCTGAGTCGGGAAATAGACCAATTGGCTGGTGGTCCAAACTACGTTCTTGTCCTCTGCCTGGGACAGCATTTTCGACTTTTTCCCATCCATCTCTTCATTAGAAGAGTTCTCAATGTCTACAAAGCTGTACGGCGCCTCCTTGTACGAAGTCCAGACACAAAGGTTATTATTAAAGAAGAGAACACCAGAGAGATCAGTGCAGATGCTGAAAGACTCAGTGACTTCCATGGATATATCCAGTACCTGATAGTAAAGGACGTCTTCAGTGACCTTCGTGTGGCCATGGTTGATGCTTGGGACATGAGCATTGCTTATAATACCAACAATGTACATCTACCAGAACTTGTAATCAGGAACCAGATATTCATGTTTCTAACATATATTTGCTGATAAACTAAAATTAACTACCAGCATAACCAATGCATATCAGGATATATTATCTCTAAATGTGAAGAATAAATGTTGGTGGCATGTTAACATTCATCTCCACGTCCATCTATTTACCTTAAAAGTATTGGAGAAAAGGTACAGCAGTATTGGAGAGAAGAATCCAAGTATGGTTATTTCATCAACTGAATCCAAAAAGACAATCCAATGCACTTCGGGGGTTCTGAAGGACCATCTTCATTGAGAAAACCCTACTAAATGTTTTTTACTGTTCCTATTCACACTGCATATCTAAAAATATAAACTGAACTTCCCCTCATTAACATGCAATGAAAGAAGCCAAGTCTCAAAATTTTTAAAGAAAATTACCCTTGCAGTGGGGCTACCCTTGCACGCCTAGTGTTAAGTGCTTGTTTTGGTCTAGGGATGATTAAAAAGAAGATATACTCACCTGATCTTTATCCCATCGGACTGCTAGACCAGTCCCTGGATCCTCTTCTCCCCGGTTCCCTCAGTCCTTGCGTCTAATGCAGGTCCACACCTGGAGCGGAGGGGGGAGAGAGGTCAATGGTTACTGCTACAGGACTGAGGATCACGTGAGTGTATCTTCTTTTTTTTTGCCCCTAAACCAAAATTAGCACTTAACTTAAAGGGTTCATAGTTCTCCTTTAACCATTTGTTAGGACAGACCGCGTTCATATCTAGTTTACAATGGATTATGGTATCTGCCAGCACAGCATAAACAGGGTTAATTATCATAAACATCACCCTCCCAACCCCTATGCATTTCAGAGGAAAATTTGCAGATGATTTTACAGAGAAAAACTTTTCTTTGAGAATTGAGCATGTTTTATGCAAGCAGCAATTTCTTTAAGGTATGCTATGTGAAGGAGAAACATGTAAATATAAAATAGGAGTTATCCCAGTTAGGCTGCAAAAGTGGATATACCATTTAAGGTTTAATATTCAATAAAATAATACCAATCAAAGGTTGAATAAATTATTGAAATATGGTTATGTTGAAAAGCGGGCATTCAGCAGCAGGTTGTAGCAGATGATGAGCCTAGTGAAAGCCCTTTTCTGTATGAGAGATGTCTAAACAGAGTCTCTTCATATAGCTCCACTCTGACCAGCATGATATAACTGTCTTTGGATCCAGTGCCTCCTACCTATTTCCACTTATTTTAGGAAACCCATAGATATTAGCAGAAAGTCAGACATGGAGGCACCCCCTCAGGGCAGAGTGCTTGGTCATCAGCAGGGGAACAATAACAATGTTGCTCCAACTGCAGAGTGGCTGGTTTACAGACCAACCATAGATATGAGATTATCGTAAAGGCAACTGTCATCTTATGTCCAGGATTAGCTAGGATTGTGGAGCAGATTAGGCATAGATGTCTGCCTAGTAATACCTGCTTTGAGGATTTCTAAAGAAGTTCAAGGCCAAATGAAAGTTATGAACCCCGCAGCATGTCCTTGCTCTGCCTAAGTAGATATCTAAAATGTCTTTAGTGAACTCTCCATAGAAATGTATGGAGATCACAGATAGCCAGTAATCTCCCCATTTTCCTTAATCCCAAACACACAATTCATTGTGAACCTGGCTGAAAATAGATAGCATTTAACAGGTCAGTTTTGCAGGTCAGTGTGTATATGCTCACAGTGGGAATCATTTAGATCCTGTGTGTCTCTCACTGGACACCAGCACCTGCATTTCAAATTAGCACAAACTAGATGTAAAGTTCCCACCTAGAATCTGAGACAAATGTGTGTATTTCATTTTTGAAGTTCGGGAAAAAGTAATAACTGAAAACTCTTATCCCATGCAGTCATAAAAATGTCTGCAAAAGCCTGGTATCTAGGGAGAAGATGTTAGAATCCAAAAGGTGCCAGCTTTATTGTAAAATATGGGAAAGTTAATAATATTTGGGTCTTTTTATGTTGGTACTGATTTTGCTAGGTGTGCAATGTCCATGTTTGGTGTCTACACATAGCAGAGCAATAGCTGAAACAATTACTTTTGCTTTCATTATTCATGACACAGTTATGAGTGTTTGAAGATTTGGATTACCAAAATTCTACCTATGCTAATTGGGTAAAATGCAATGGCTGGTTTATTCCATCCCATTGGATAGTTTGGGTGGGGGCAACTAACTTTGACCAATTAAGGCTTAAAAATGAAGCTCCCATCTCTGCTGGGGAGTATGATCCTTGTATGCTCCAGTAAGTGTCGAAAGATAGCTCTTTACTCCGGAATTGGTGAAACACTTTCTGGTCCTGGTTTTACTAGGAGTCCGATAGAGCTCTGGGTGGGACAGACCCCTAATTCCATGGACCATAATTTGGCGAAGACTGCACAGATCTTTATTAGTGTACAGCTGGACCCAGCTGGGGGAGTGTATGTCTCAGTAGACAGACAGTGTGCTGAATGCAGCAAGCGTCCATGTTTGGAACCAAGCTTGTCAGCGGGGAAGGAATCTGTGGATGGACTGTAACTGTTTCCATTGAGGAAACGGACCCAGCTTAAAGGACTAGAGCTAACACTCAGTAAGGCTCAGTGGAGCAGAACTTTATTTGTTTATGACAATTTATTTGTGTATGGATGCCTGTAACCTTTTTGTTTATTGCTCTCTGGAATTAAAGCTGGCAATTTTGTTGAAGAGACTGAGTTTGCCTCTGCCTTGAGACTAGTTCCCTACTATATATATATACTGTATATAAAGTGGGTGGGATTCATTAAGCAGCAAGTGAACATTTTGTCTTTGAAGTTGAAATTTTGGAAGCAGAAAAAATGGGCAACGGTAAGGATTTGAGCGACTTTGACAAGGGCCAAATTGTGATAGCTAGATGACTGGGTCAGAGCAACTCCAAAACTGCAGCTCTTCTGGGCTGTTTCCTGTCTGTAGTGGTCCACACCTACCAAAAGTGATCCATGGAAGGAAAACCGGTGAACCAGCAAAAGGGGCATGGTCGGCCAATTGCATAGAATACAGGTCACATTAAAGGTGGAAAAAAATTCCGCAGTGATTTATATTTGTCTGACATTTATCTTTGTTTTACATTTCAAAAGCCTGGCATTTTTAAAGAGGTGTGTAGACTTTTTATATCCACTGTATATACATTGTCAATATCTAAACAAGACACAATGAGAAACCTAATTATGTTTAATATACATTGTCAATATCTAAGCAAGACACAATGAGAAACCTAATTATAAATGACATTTATGTTACCTACAGGAATCATTTAAAAAGGTAAACCTGTTTTGTGCTTTGGTCAAACCTTTATGACAATACCATTTGCAAATGTGACGTGGCAATAACAGCTTTTATGGCTACATATAATACTACAATATGTAAAACATATTGTACTGGCTGCTATTCAGGAAGCTTCCTATTGACTGCTCTTCAGGAACACACCCAGGTGTTCAATGACACATTACTAAAACAAACTTGCGTGGGAAACATTGATGGCTTTTCAAGAAAGTCTACACATACAAATGTATTCAGTGAAACGGTGTGAAGAGCAGCGATGGTTTGCAGTATACAGTAATGCAAAGCAACAAATCACATTTCAGTTCATCCAAACCAAGCCACAGTTTTGATCGAATAAACGTCAGTCAAAGTACCGCAGCGCCGAATACTAAAAAATGGCCTGGCCAGGAAGGGGGTCTAAACACCTGGTCTTCAATCAGTTAAAGTAGGATAGGGTTGGGATAGAATAACCCCTGCTGTTTTTTGGGGGGGTTTTGCTGTTTGTTTTTTTACCTGTGTGGGAATATATTCCCTTACTTCCTGTCCTAGAGAAAAAGAGACCAGGGCAGGAAGTAAAGAGAAATTGATCTAACAGAAATAGACACAATGGGGTTGATTTACTAAATGAAAAGAAACTTATCACTTTGCAAATTCAGTTAGGCAATGGCATTGCCTGGTGAAGGGATCTTGCGTGATCCAGAAACATTTTTTTCATTTTCAAACATTACACATTTTTCCTGTGATTTCATACTCAACCAACACCAAGCACAGTTGTGTAGTGGTTAGTACTTCTGCCTTATGGCACTGGGGGTCCACGGTTCAAATCTTGGCCATTACACCATCTGCAAGGAGTTTTCATGTTCTCCAGGTGGGTTTCCTCCCACACTCCAAAAGGTGGCCATACACTTTACAACCATCACAAGACCTTAGTCTTGCGATGGTTGTAAAGTACTTAAAAAAACATACGATCTGCCCATCTTGGACAGGCAGATCGTACTCTCGATCATCGCAAGCCCGCCCCGAGGGGCAGGCTTACGATGACTGTAATGAGCGGCGGGCTTACGATGACTGCAAACGCGTGCGCACACCGGCCCGTTCAGCAGTTGTCTCGCCGCTAACTCGCCACTAACTCGCCGAGAATCGTACGATTCCCGGCGGGTTTTCTAGCATGCTGGTTCGACGGAAGACGTGCGACCGTACAGTAGAAACGGTCGCACGCCTTCCATACACTGCACGATTCTCGTACGATTGCGGTATTTCCCTCGATTCTCGTACGAGAATCGTGCAGTGTATGGGCACCTAAAGACATGCTGGTAAGTTAATTGGCTCCGGTCTAAATTGGCCCTGTATGTGTGTGAGAGCAGTGTTAATTTTGACAGCAAATTTCATTTTGGTCTTTTGACAAAAATTCCAGTCGATTTTAGTCGACGAAAATCTAATGGGTTTATTTGTAGTGTAATGCATCATTTAAGCAATTCTGTAGAATTTTCAAACTCATTCCATTATATGTTCCTGGGGTAAACCTCTATTAACCTGTTATTACTTATGGTATTAAGGTTTGAACACGCAATACAGACACACATGTAGCCGTTGTGCTATAGAACGTCTTCATTTATCCTAAAATTTAAACAACGTTTCATAAACGAACAAGAATATTACTTTTTCACAAACATACGTGCAACTTTATATTAAAATAAACTTTATTGACTTTAATTTATACATATTGACTTGCACATATTGCCTGAATATAAAATATTATTTAGGCCTGAAGCCTAAAAATTCTAAAAATGTACAGGTAATTCAGTCTGACACTGTTGGGGGGGGAGGATATACACAATTGCTTGCATAGCATAGAATCAGCTATTTCCATGAGCATATGAGGGTGCTATGCTTACCTTTGCATGAATTTCAGGATGAGTAATCTTCAAATATCGCTTCAAGTTTGTTGTATTTTTACCAGTGATTGACGCTTCGCATGGTTTACAAAAGGGCCTTGTTATCGTCAGCATCAAATGTAAAATGGATCCATACATCTTCTCTTCTCTCTCTTCCTGCTGACATGATGTCTCCTGTACAGTTTGTGGCTGTGCAGCAAATGCTGTTAGCTGGTGTCCCGCTGGGTAGATCAGTATGCTGAATTGTGCACGTCTGCCTACTGCCAGAAGTAGAAGAGCTCAGGGAACCGGAAGTTGTCAAGCAATCGTCTGTCCCATTTCTGTTTTCTTTCGTCGACGAAAATTCGCCACATTTTCATCCCATTAGCTGCTCTAGTATTTCATTTTCCTTTTCCGTCACGGAAAAACAGCCATATGACAGGAAAAAAAACAAATATGAACACGTTGTAAGATGGGGACCTTCGATTGTAAGCTCCTTGAGGGCAGGGACTAATGTGAATGTGTACTATGTAAAGTGCTGCTTAAATGGTTGGCGCTATATACATACCTGTAATAAAGCTGTTTTGATGATGAAGATTTTAGTGTACTGGTGACTTAAGCTGGCCATAAACTAATATTTTTTTCAACCTGCGGGCTGAACGAAGAAAACATCACAGATTCCACCATCAACGCTTACGAGCGTTGATCGAGGAATCTCTCGCCGTCTTCATTGTATTCTGACAGTGGCCAGCAGCTGCTGCCAGAATACCCAAATGGAGCTGGCAGCTAATTGGTTTGAATATTTTCCAACTGGCTCCTTCGATCAGCTGATCAAGGAATGCTGTCCGAAAAAGGTGCTGATAGTTCACATGGGTTCATCATGAAATGGCGACATTTGCATACCGTATGGTCAGCTTTACTCTCTATGTTATATTCCGCAGTGCCATCCTCTTATTGCTACAGCACCCACAGACAGACAACAGGGGATATGCCAATTAGTGCATATATACTCAGGTTTACTGCAGGTACTGGTTGGGAGCCATCCACACTCCACATTTGCATCAGTCCAGATATAGCCGCACATTGCCGATCTTCACCATACAGGTTTATTAAATTAAAATCCAGCCATCAACACAATGTGATCCTCGTCTGATGATCATCAGGTGGGGATTACATTATGTTGATGGCTGGATTTTAATATTGATAAACCTAGATTTGGTGAAGATCAGCGATGTGCAGCTATTTCTGGATTGATGGGACTGTGGATTGTGGACAGTTCCTAACAAGCGGCTATTTCTGGATTGATGAAGTCCCATTTATAACAATATTAGGGTTTAGTTTTGGTGCTAGTGCAACAAAAGTTACCATTCAACAGCTACTCCAGAAGTACAGTATATACATTAGATATGTAGTATACTGGACAGCATTATTAATCATGGAGCATATAATGATGATATGGGAATTGTAACAGTAATAAATGAGCAAACACTATAACGTATGATGAATAATTTTTTTTACACATGAATCTACTTGAGTCATTGAGGAATGGCAAACATTGACCAATTGGTTCTCAGCTTACTGTGGTTTTTTTTTTTTCTGGGATCAAGATTTATACCTGCGTGCATTAGTAACACATAGGATATTGCCTTTTTCTGCTCTCTTTATCTTTGTTTCCATTGTAAACACACCCCAAATCAATAAAGCTGTAAACAGTCAACATGTCATATTAGAAGAATAGAGATGGAGTTTGTGCTTTTGAGTAAATCTTTAAAAAAAAAAAAAAAAGTACATGTCGGTCGAATGACAATCCTTGAGATGCACACAGAGATCATAGCTTACCTGATCCAGGTACAGCTTAAGTGCACGAGGCCTCAATGCTGATTTAAAATGTGTTTGTTCCAGTGGCCATTCTGGGAAGCCCCTGTGACATCATTGTCCTAATAAGGAAAGTACCTATACTATATCCTTGTTAGGCCATTGACCCAGTTGAAGGTCACATATGCAAACACCCGGGTCCGAGTATAAAGTGATGATGAGTTTCACCTTTAGCAGCCGCTTTTCCCCTGAGGCTAGTGCGCTTACCAGTACTTGGATGCTCAAAGGAATTGTACTATATACTCTGGCGGTGGATGTCGCTACAGACACATAAGGTAAACGCAGCGCAGGGCAGTGGAAGGTGAGATCAGACGTAGAAGAGGAATCCAGTAAATGTAGCAAAAGGTCAAGTCAGGTAGCAAACAAAGGGGTATCCAGAAAATGTAGCCAAGGGTCAAGACAGGTATCAGACTAGCAAGAATTCAGACACACAGGAGCAGATTTGATCAGCAGGAAACGGCATGCCAAGCACTGAGGAGGCTGATGTTAAAATAGGGCGCCACCAGTGACCATGCCAATCCCAGAGCTGGGGGTGCATGAACAGATTAATTAGGCCACAGCTGACTATACTAGTGCTGCAGCCAGCTAGACACCCAGAGACAACATTAATTGGTTCACACCTGACAAGACTGGGATAAGTGCAGTGGCAACAAGCAACCACCAGAAGGAGCTGGGAGGGACCGGCATAAGGTCAAAAGACATGCTCCTAACACCCAGGGTGCAGAGATTCCCCCGATAACCTCCTCAGCTCAACGTGGGATCCTCAGGATCCCTGTGATTGCATTTTGCAATCACAGGGATAGGAAGTGTGGTAAAATCTCATCCAATGGGGTCACAGGAATAAAACCTGATAGAAATGTTAAGGGTCAAGGAGAGTCTCCTTGACCCTGCTCCCAGACCTTACCATGTTCCCCCACATGCCTTCTGCTTTTGGCCTAACTTTCAACATACTCTGTTGGCCAGTTGGCCAACACATCCATTCAGAAGTCATACAAGCTGCCTGATATTTCCTCACCTTAAAGGAAACCTATTCTTTGCACATGCAAGACTAAGCAACCTGTCAGGTACCTGCCCGCGGGAGACGCCGAGTCCCTCGGCGGGGACACAGACAGAAAAGACGTCCACCGGCACTTCCCGGCCGCGCAGGCGCAGATGCTAGACGGCCCGGCGGATCACGTCCCGCACAGCGTGACGTCATCGCGGCAATACGGCCCAGTGACGTCATCACGCTGGCGCATGCGCAGTGGCACGTCCTTGGTCTATATAAAGCACCGCAGGACGTCCATTCAGTGCTGGGTGATCTTCAGCCAGCACTGGAGGTTCCTGCTGTGCTCTTAGGCCAGTTTCCATTGCCCCATTTGCCTTGCCTTGCTCCTGCTCTTTCCCTGGGTTGATTCCTGTCTTCAGTGCCTTCCTATTACTTGATCCGGCTTGTCTCCAGACCCTTCTCTGATTAACCCTTGGTACTCCGCTGCCCGCATGTTATTGACCCGGCTTGTCTCCAGACCCTTCTCTGATTAACCCTTGGTACTCCGCTGCCCGCACGTTATTGACCCGGCTTGTCTCCAGACCCTTCTCTGATTAACCCTTTGTTCTCTGCTGCCCGCACGTTGTTGTTCCGGCACTCGTGCATCCCCTGCCTGAACCTACTGTTCTCAACCCCAGTGGTCATCAGACGGGGTTGCAAGGGAGGTCCTCCTCGTCACTTCGGGCTCACACCATGATCCTAACACAACCTGTTTGCTTTACTTTCCCAATCCAACGCGGCGCAGATTTACCTTTTTATAACACCCCTGTCCCAGCTTTTAGGAGCAAGGAAAAACAGTCCCGTATAACCTCAGCTCGGTCAGATTCTAGTCAAAGCTTAAATAGGACTTATTGTCTCCCTGCCCCCATGTAAATAAATGTGTAGTTGTCAGGAAGCCAGAACCAGGGTGTGCGGCCGAAGCTCTGGATGAGCATGGGCACAGTTTGGTATCCCTCTGTGTGGCCAAGTGCAAGTTTGTGTGCGTGTTCTGGGGCGTGCACATGCTCATTTCAAACTGTGGAACCAAACGGGCTATTTAAGGCTGAGACATCCTAGCTTCCAAGCTGAGTGATTTTCAGCTGTTCCCTGCTATCGAAGTTCTTGTATCCTGATCTGATCTCTTGTTACTGACCCAGCTTGCCTTGACCTTCCCATTGCTGTTCTGAATCCCTTGACCACGGCTTATTTTTGGACTATGCTTTTGTCTGCTGTCTTGTACTTTGCTGCCTACAAGATATTGACCTGGCCTGTCCCCAATTACATCTTGTCTGCTGTTTTGGTCCCTCACTGCCTAATTGTTGCTGACTCGGCTAGATCTGACCTTGCTACCGAAGGTCTGTGTTCTTTGCCTGCTTCCTAGACATCTGCACTACTGTTCCCAGCATTCCTGGTGACTGTGCTATCTTCCAGCACCCATGACACTCCTTGCCCTGGTGCACCTGTTACAATCTCCAAGGGTGTTTGGACTGGAGCAGCAAAGAGGTCGCCCTTATCATCTCAGGCTCTTAAGGCATCCTCCTCACTTTAAATTTCATCTCCAAGGACACCTTACTGGAATGTAAAAACTTTGGTCTTCCATTGGCTTATTTACAAAGTTCATGCAGGTAAAGGATGGTGACTCTTGAAGCAAAGTTAATGCAGGCATAATATTAGGTTACCATTCAGTTCAGACACAAATATTATGGACACTCAGAGCCCTCAGTTAGAGCAGCACTTTATTTTATATCAACCTTTAGCACACTTCAGTTTAACTTGTGTATTTTCTCCTTTTGTATCCTTGGTTTGGGAAATTGTCGTTTTGTTTTGGCTACAGCCTGCCAATAATAAATATTGTGTGCCAAGAACGCATACCTTAGGTTTTAAAACAAATTCCACATGATGTTGATTTCACAGTATATCTAATACATATTTAATGAGTAGTTAACAACTAGAAACACCCAGAATACATTAATAATGATTATGGAAATAAATATCAGTTGTTTATCCTAATAAAGTAGAAACTGCTATACATACAGATGCTCTTGTGTCCACGTCAGTTTCTCTAGCATTATGCTATATGGGTGCACATTAAAGGGTTTCTAAACCCTCACCTTTTTTGCATATATCTACTGCTAGCAAGCAGTAGATATATGCAAAAAGTAAAAAAAAACCCACTTTAACAATGGTTTAAACTTACCCGTGTCTTTGCCGCACGCTCCGATCAGAAAATCTGAAAATGGTCAGGCAGCCGCAAAGCATCTTGGGGCGGGCGCATGCACAGTTCGGATTTTCGGCCGGGAAACGAGGAGATACACAAGGTAAATCTATGAACGCATGCACCCGCATGCAGATACCGTGGGACAGGAAGTGCCAGCAAGGACAGAGGAGTCAGCGCTGGATCGGAGACCCGCAGCAGTGCTGGAGGGACAGCTGAAAACGACAGGAAAGAAGATCGGATTAAGAGACATCATTTAAGGTAAGTGCTTTAATTAACATTGGGGGGGGGGGGTAAAAAAAAGTTTTTGCCTTTAATGTCACTTTAACCTTTTTCTTCTAGGATAAGTGTGGTGTCGAATTTAATTCTGTCTACGACACAGACTTGCCCAGTTTTACAGGAAAGCACATTGACTAAACTTTCCCACTTGCACTTTCACTTATTGACTTTTCTGTTATCTGCAATTGTCCTTTAAACACCGCTGTTCTGGCTCCTTTATCATTAGCAATTGGCAGAGATATAGTATTTGTCAATGTAAGAGGAACTTTGCTATCTAGCTAAAAATGATTGATTATACCTCAATCCATATGTTCATTCTGACATTAGTTCAAATTAAAAGTATCACTTGAGGAAATTTTACTATCCCGAACGTGCAATATAGTAGTTTGTTGCTGGTGCTTCTCCATTTTTCTTCGACACCTGTAAGTGTTTAGCTGTTAAACAAAAGGGGACATTTTTAATGTAAAGGAGATATCAGTAATTGCTATGCACCCAGGGGCGTATCTGCCGCGAGGCAAACAAGGCGTTTGCCTGGAGCGGCAGATTCGCTGAGGGCGGCGATGCTGCATTGCCTAGGGCAAAGACGCCAGCACCACGACACAGAGCAGCAGCCGGCATCTAGCACACAGCGACGCTGCTGCTTGCGGGCCGTCACGTGACGCGGAAGTCTTCCTCCTGTCATCGGCTGCTGCTCTGTGTCGTGGTGCTGGCGCTGGGGGCGAGAGCACACTATACAGAGCTGGGTGATGCCATCTACGGGAATC
>NW_017307977.1:72548-120746 GCF_000935625.1 Nanorana parkeri
GGGGTGCAGTCCACGAATCGGCCGGTTAGTCCGGGGGGGGAGGGGGCGGCGTTGCTGCCTTGCCTAGGGCAGCAGCAAAGTTAAATACACCGCTGTATGCACCACAATGTAACCCTACACCACAGCCTGTGTTGTACAGACCATTTACAAACCCAACCTAACTCCTCTGAGTTAGGTTGGGTGCTGGCGCTTCTCCATTTTTCTTCGACTGACTGCAAGTGTTTAGCTGTTAAACAAAAGGGGAAATTTTTTATGTAAAGGAGATATCAGTAATTGCTGTGCACCACAATGTAAACCTACACCACAAACCCATGCACCACAATGTAACCCTACACCACAGCCTGTGTTGTACAGACCATTTACAAACCCAACCTAACTCCTCTGAGTTAGGTTGGGTGCTGGCGCTTCTCCATTTTTCTTCGACTGACTGCAAGTGTTTAGCTGTTAAACAAAAGGGGAAATTTTTTATGTAAAGGAGATATCAGTAATTGCTATGCACCACAATGTAACCCTACACCACAGCCTGTTTTGTACAGCCCATTTACAAACCCAACCTAACTCCTCTGAGCCCAGAATGTCATTAACCCACCCCCAGGGAGCCGTGTCCTCTGTTCATAGTATACCTGTACTGCACAACACTCACAAGTTACTAGGTGAGGACTGTTAAGTGCAACAGCAAAAAAAGATACAACAAACAAACACTCCATTTAGTTTTCCCATTCGTCAAACAGTAAAAATTCAGACCAAATTCAGGTTTAATTGGAAGCCGAAGCTCAACCCTAATGGAGAAGCGGAAGGACTTGTGACATAAGACCATCCAGAAGACCTGTGTGAATAAAATGTACAGTATGTGGTGGTTTTGAAATTTGAAGATTACCAGAGGGAAGCGCTAAGACAACTGACTCTAATATATATTTTAGACTAAGTGGTGATCCTACATTATATTATAGAAAAGAACTGGATTTTCTGATAAAAGATTTGGTAACAATGGGCATTGAGGGTAGGGATTTAGCCAAAAAAATTGGAACTCCAATTTAAACACACAACACTTTGGGGGGGAATGTCCTTTGATGGGAAGACCTATTTTAGCCAGTACTAGCTCCCTATTTGAGCCTCTGAGTGAATGGTCGATTCGGTGCTCCAAACTCTGGTAAAGAATATACCTACAATTTGAGAGCTATGAAACATGTGATCCAGAAATTGGAGGGACAGGTATTGGAGGTACGCAAATGAGAAATGGCTTTTGTATGATGTTATGACCCTTTATTCCATTATACCCCATGCTTTAGGGATGAGGTCTTTACAACACCATCTAGATAATTATATTGACCATCCAGCTGATCCAAAAAACGTTATTCTAGATGCTGTTTTAGCTAACGCACAACTACTTTATGTTTAGTTGAGGGAAAATTTTATCTCCAGAGATGTGGTGCTTCCATGGGTGCAAAGTTTGCACCCTTGTTTGCCATCCTTTATATATGGGTTGGTGGCAGGAACGCCTTTGGAGATATTCATCCTTTTAGTGGTCAAATCAAATCTAATTTTTAGTACAAAGATGATCTAAATCTTTATTGTATGATGAGAGTGATCTGTGAAAGATTTTGTTGTGTATCTAAGTGAAGAACAGGATAGAAACATCAAGCATTTAGATTTGGCTCTGGTTGGTTCCAGTTTACATTAACAGATATATGTATACACGTCGTCCCACTGATGCCGTCAGTGGGACGACGTGTGGGTTGCTTAACGGGAACATGGAGGGGGGACAGCTGGACGCCCTGAGGAAAGGAATTCGCCCCTGACAGTCTGAGGAGTCTTACAAATATAAGGTACATAATATAATTACAATAATAAATTATCTTCCAAGTTTATACATAGAGTTGAGCCTCTGAAGAATATTGAACACCATATCTCCATGGGGGGTAGAAACTATTCCCTTTAAATTTAGATATATGGACAGAATGTGAACAATTTAAATAGAAGTCATAGACCAAGAAAATGTTAGTTATATACACAACAAGTGAATAATTATTAAAGTGTATTGATCAATCAACTCTCTGGGATCTGGTCATAACCCTGTTATGGAGATGGTAGTTTGGTTGTTCAAGGCTATCACCCTTGGATTATAGATATATGGATTGCTATACACATTGCTGGGATAGAGATCTGGAATATATCATTCAATTTCATAGGTATGATTAGGACAGATATTTCGCTTCCCTGCGCTCCCACTGCCTCCCCTGATGTTCCTGTCTCCTGGTTGGTTAGGGAGACCCCTTGCAGATGGATATCCAATCACCGACAAAAAAGTCATTGAGATGGTTTTTATTGTACTTTGAATATGTATGGTTAGTTGATATGAATCATTTTGATATATTGATTACCATGTAGACAATTGCAAATTTACTTTCATACTCATACAAACACTATAGTTAAACCTCTCTAATCTTCCTGATGAAGCTTCGGCGAAACGCGTTGAAGACTGGAACAAGCACAGAATCATTGCTGAATTTTTGATATATAGAACAATTATGTATAATTAATTATTTAATAAGACAGGAATACAATGAGAGCAATGACCAATATATGAAGTGATAATCATGATTTCTGTGTGGGTTCCAGGGACCTTATTTCTGGTTCAATTCCCCGGTATTGTCTAGAGGTCACCAAAAAGCCCCTTTCTTTCTCCTTTGTTGATATATATGTATAAACCCACATATGTATAAGCCCACATCCACAAACTAGCTCCTCGGAGCTGATGGCTGTTATCCTCCTCATGTTAAGAGGGCAATATCCAAAGGTCTACTACTTAGAGTAAAATGCAATTGTGAAAGATTTTGAGAAGGAGGCAGTAGCGATGGAGGGGAGATTTCTGAGCCATGGCTATGGACAATATCTTATTAGAATAGCTTATACGCAGTTACAGAAGATTCCTACAGAAAATCTATTACATGATAGGTGTATTAAGAATGGGAAGAAATAGGAATCAAGATTGCACACCAATAGTATATGTTACTCAATGGGGTTGATTTACTAACCTTATAAACACACCACAAACATGTATACACCTCTGTAGTGTGTTCCCTCCCAGCATGATCTATGGGTGGAATCTAAACACCTTTGTAGTGTGCACACACCCAGCAGGTGTGTTGTGCAAAGCCCTGCCCTGAATTGCAAGGTGATGTTGTGTAAATTAGCTCTACATTGTGTTGCTTGCGTTGATGAATGCAGGAATGTAAATGCATGAGCTAACCATTTTTGTCTAAACTGTGAAGCAGCATTATATATGCATCATGTGCATGATTTTTCCATATATGGCATTAGTGGAAATATGCTTATAGAGACTTTTTGGTTGATAAATATGCTTTGCTGTGTAAAAATCACACGCACCTGGTGCGTGCGTGTGTTTAGGTTAGTAAATAACCCCCAATATATCACAGATTTGAAGAGATAAAATAAATTGTATGCGGATATCTGCCTATTTTGTGGGGAGATTTAGATCTCAGAAATATATAGTCCTCTGGACTAAAATTTGTGGTCAAATGTGTACCAACTTTAGGTAAGATTCTTTCTCCTAACTTATTTTGGTAAAATAGGAACAAGCATAATAAAAGAACATGGTTAAGTACCAATTATATGTACAAATGTGGTTCTTCCCATTGTTCTAGCTTTCCTTATTTGGGTGACTCACATAGAATCTTGTTGTATGCCACTGGATGAGATTAAACAGTTGGTTAGTTGCCAGACATGGCAACTCTCTTGTCAGAAACAATAGTTAGGTAGAATTGCCAGACGCCCATGTGAGTCCATTTTTCTAATATCAGAACACCAAATACCAGCATAAAAGATTTTTGTGAACGCAATGGAGGTAGTGGGGAATCCCTCAGAGTACAAATTGTGGAGAGAGTTGATTGCTTCCTTAGAGGGCAACCATTTTTCTCTACTTGTGGTTCTCTGAGAAATAACTTTAATGGGCTTTTTGTGATTTAACAAATTGATCCTTGGAGATGCGTCCTTGAATTGATAATGTATTTTATATCACGGCATCAATTTATAGATGAATTTTAAGATGTTCTAATAAAACATTTAGTTTGAGGGGAGGGATTTAATAGTAAGGTTGGAGTAAATATTTACAACAAAGGTGTAACCATAGTTATATGAACATCTAACATATATGTAGGTTATAGATCATTGTGCACAAAGGATTCATTATATTTAAATATAATATACTATGGGATTGTTGAAATGTCTTTCATTGCTATTAATTCTCTTTTTTGAGGAGTGTGACTAGTATGACATAAGTATGAGGTTATTTCTGCCTGGGATGATGATAATTTGTGTGTGTGCATAAGGTTGGTTTCCATATATAAAAGATGGCTTTGATAACTAATTGATAAATAAAGATGAATGAGTAAGACTGATCAATCAGCATTTTAAGAGCCATGTGACTAAGAGGAATACATACATCATGTTGGCCCTAAAGGGCAAGGTACCTTTTAGTACAAATTTGGGACATACCAACAAACTCCTTGAGTGCAGCCTACCTGGTCCTATATTTACCTCTGTCCTAATCGTTTACTGTAAGGCCCTGGCTGGAGTTACACATTCTCTCTTCTGAAAGTGTCTGTTAGGTCCCGTTTATCCTGTGCATGAGCGCCACAGCCTCATTCATTCCTAGGGGAAGGCATGCTCATAGTGGCCACCAATGGTCCTGCGGAGTATTGCTTTCCCTATTGAAATGGGGCCACGGTGCTCATGCCCAGGGTGAGGGCAGTTTTGCAAAAAAGGTTTACAGAGGCTTGTGAATAAAGTAGCTTTAATTAAAAAATAGGCTTTTATTGAGACACATTGACTGCCGAGGGATTTTTTTTGCAACAAGTGTTGCGACTCTATCACCTTTTAAAACCGCTTGGAGTGATTAACACAGACTGAAGCATGCCTAAAAATGCACCAGTTCCTATATGCTTACTTAACTATTGCTTCTTGTGGCAAAGTAATAAAAGTGGCGCATGCCAATTTGTTAAGTTGTCGTATGGTGGTGGTGGGCCAGATCTGAGTACACTTTCTCTGGTTTGGGCCAAAATTTTGGCTCAAATCTGATCATCCTCAATTTTCTCCTGCTCCTCTCGCTTCTGCATTGCTGTACCTTGCTGGCCGTCTACACACATCCCACTACCCCCTCCTTCGTGCATTACTGCACCTTGCTTGACACCATACACATCCCCCTCTACTCTCATTCTTGCATTGCTGCACCTCGCTGACTGTCCATACACATCCCTCTCCTCTCCTTCCTGCACCGCACCGATCAGCCATACACGTACTCCCATTCTCTCCTTCCTTCATTGCTCTACCTTACTGGATGTCCATACACATCCCCCCCTCTGTCCTACATTGTTGCACCTCGCTGGTCATCCATACACATCCGCCTATTCTTCCTGCAATGCTGCACATCGCCAATCGTAAATACACATCCTCCTCCTCTCCTTTACACTCCTTGTTCCATTGCTGATCATTGCTGTCACCCCTCTTCACAGTATTGACACCACTCTGATAATGGTGTATATATTACAGATCTGACAACTTGAGAAGGGTCTCAAGGTAGTCAGTGGGGTTGATGTGGAGGGGTAAGTGAGGATGTTCAGATGGGAAGATGGGTTACTGTAGCTAGAGGGGTGGCACATTGAAGGTGACAGGTTCTCTTTAAAAGGAAACAAAGTCTTATTATACCCCCTAATGTCACCTTTCTACGTCAATGAAGTGATTAAGCACAGTTCATGCTTGAACCACTTCATCACTGGACACAGTGGTTGGGGAATGACGGTTCAGAAACTGGAAGTGACAAAATCCTCATCACTTGTGGCTTCATTCAATGGAAAAGAGATGAGCGAATGGATGTTTACTGACCTCCCTCCCTTTTTGCAGCCCACTCCCACCATGCCGGTCCTGGGCCCCGGAGGAAGGGAGGGGCAGTTGCGCTCGGGATACATGGCAGGGAAGTCAGGCTGGGTGGAGAGAGGTCGACATGTTTGACAGCCAGTGGAAGTGAAAAGGCAGCCATGAATTGTGTGCCGACAGTTGCCTTTACGCTATAGCAGCTAGGAGCCCGGCCTCCGCTGCAACCACCGTATGCCATATGGTGGCAGCAGTTAAAGGGCTAGACTCCTTCTGTACTTTTATAAAACACATTTGCTCTCTTAATATATCCGGGGGTTGCCAAATATAAAGTTTCACTGCTGCCTTTTCACTCTGTGGTTTGAGAGCTGTCATCATAAGCCCACAGGAGAAATCAGGCACTAATCAGCACTGGCTATAGTCTATATCAAGTAGAGATATGACAGCATATGACGGCATCCCATGTGTATATACATGAGATAAAACAAAAGGAATGTGCGCTCCACTCCCTGTGTTCAAAGGAACGTATGGCAATCTTTGGAATGAGTTCAAATGTTTAATGAAGGTTCCAACGGAGACAACGTGTATCAGGGACAAATAATAAATATATAGAGAATATTAATAAAAATATATATTACAGTTGTGCTCAAAAGTTTGCATACCCAAGGTCAGGTCCGGTAGACCAAGAAACATTGCAGCCACAACTGCCAGAAGAATTGTTCGTGATACAAAGAAAAACCCACAGGTAACCTCAGGAGAAATACAGGCTGCTCTGGATAAAGACGGTGTGGTTGTTTCAAGGAGCACATGGTTGAGTTGCCAGAAAGAAGCCTTTACTGCACCAATGCCACAAAAAAAGCCCAGTTACAATATGCCCAACAACACCTTGCCATGCCTCACAGCTTCTGCCGCAATGTCATTTGGAGTGACGAGACCACAATAGAGCTTTACGGTCACAGCCATAAGCACTTTGTTTGGAGAGGGGTCAACAAGGCCTATAGTGACAAGAATACCATCCCCACGGTAAAGCATGGTTGTGGCTCACTGATGTTTTGGTGGTGTGTGAGCTCTAACGGCACGGGGAATCTTGTGAAAATTGATAGCAAGATGAATGTAGCATGTTATCAGAAAATACTGGCAGACAATTTGCATTCTTCTGCACGAAAGCTGCGCATGGGACGCTCTTGTACTTTCCAGCACGACAATGACCCTATGCACAAGGCCAAGTTGACCCTCCAGTGGTTACAGCAGAAAAAGGTGAAGGTTCTGGAGTGGCGATCACAGTTTTCTGACCTTTATATCATCAAGCCACTCTGGGGAGATCCCAAGCGTGCGGTTCATGCAAGACGACCAAAGACTTTGCATTACCTAGAGGCGTTTTGCCAAGACGAATGGGCAGCTGTACTGCAAGAATTCGGGGCGCTTATAGACAACTATTACAAAAGACTGCACGCTGTCATTGATGCTAAAGGGGGCAATACATAGTATTAAGGACTAAGGGTATGCAGACTTTTGCGGTCATTTAATTTTTTTTTTATTTGTTGCCATGTTTTGTTTTATGATTGTGCCATTCTGTTATGACCTACAGTTGAATATGAATAACATAAGAAATAAAATAAATGGTACATATATTACCAATTCTCCAAGGGTAATAGTATTAATTTATTAACATATACATGTATTTATATATATATATATTTTTTTTTTTATCATAATGAGTTTAGTCTCTAACCACAAAAGATTAGGAAAGTCTTCTCCCAAAGGGACATTTTTTCGAAATGTCAACTTTTAGATGATTTTATACTTTAAGATGTTCAATTTGGGCCAAGTTACTTTTACTTTTATAAGAGAGTTTATCAGTAAACTAATTGTTCATTTAATAATTACAATCACAGCATTAAATGCCTACATAAACCCTACAGATGGCTTACTGCCAGTAATATGTTCACATCCTCATTCTTCAAATGCCAAGGCAGGACTATCCGCAAAACTTTGTCTGCAGTATTTATCACTGTATACACTTACCTACAGTAATGGAATGTTTCATATCTACAGCTTTCTATCAGCCTGGGAATGATGGTGATCTGGGATCAGTCAAGCAAAACAAATGAGAGTCTCCATCTTGGAGCACATGGGGCAGAAGATTAACCTAGCACCTCCATATAGTGCGGTTCTAACTCTAAACTATGAGAGTCTCCATCTTGGAGCACATGGGGCAGAAGATTATTCTTCTGCCCCATGTGCTCCAAGATGGAGACTCTCATAGTTTAGAATTAGGACCGCACTATATGGGAGGTGCCTTGACGTGGCTGTGCGGCTTTCACATTTTCTGCAGAAGACGTGTATCCAAACCTCTGCTTTTAACCTTAGTGGTTAGACAGTTTTTTTGCATTCTGGCTGGTGAGTGTGCCTGGAAACTTTTTTCTGTTTTACGATCTGGGATCAGGCTCAGAGTCCAGTAGCTGAAACAGCAGGTAAATTCATGGTATAACAGGCCGGGTTTGGTACACAATCAGAGAGTAGTAGTATAGGAGCAGGCAGGCATAGTCAGCGAACAAGCGGTCAGTAGTCAAAAGGTATCAGGTATGAAGCAGAAGATGAGGAGAGTAGTCGGTGAATCAGCAGCCAAAGGTCGGTACACGGGTAGCAGTATGAGGAGATTGTTTTACAGAGGGAGCAGGAAGCAAGATATTGGCAGGAGCACAATAATCTGGCAAACAGGAAGTGCAGAGGCATGGCTAAAATAGGAAGTTCAAGTGAGGAGCAAGGAGTTCAGAGTTCAGCAGAAACTAGGTTCACCTGAGGATTACACATGAGAGCAGGCAAGGAGCTATCCAAGGTTTCAGAGTGGCTCAGCAGGTAGAGTCACCACCAGACACAACAGAGGCCCTGGGTTCAGATCTGGATCCTGACAGATGGAAAGAGAAATATCTGTTCATCCTTGAAGAAATTCCTGGAAGCTCAGGACCCATGAAGATTATTGCCCCTTGATGGTAGTAGCACATACGCAGTGCTTTGGTCTTTTATATTCTGCATGACAGCAGAGTACAGAATGAGGCCCACTACAATGAAGCATTTTAAGCAAGCCCCAAGGGGGGGGCTTTAAATGGCTCTTAAGGGTTAGGAAAACTCCTTTCAGTATCCTGCACCTGTTCTTGTGTCAACAAAATGCTAACTCTATCCCCTAACCATAAAAGTAACCCTAGTACTAACCTAACGCTTATCCTAATGGTAACCCTGACTCAAGTGATAACTCTAGCACTAACTCAAATCGTAATACTAACCTTGACCCTAGTAGTAACTGTACCTTAGCATTAACCCTAACTGTTTAGAAACAAAGTTATGTGATCACCAAGTCAGCACTGACGCGATCACATGGTTTTGCTGATAAAGCCACAGCGACACGGTGTCACAGCTGGGAGCACTATACGCTCTTAACTTTAAAGGAGAACTTTGCTATCTAATCTCACCTAGAAGTGCCACATTGCAAAATTAAGGGCCAATTTCAAATATATTTTGGCTCTGCCCTTCCATAGTTCAATAAATGTTTATTGTGGCACATGCTGGTTTCAATCCAATAACTTAATAGCTTCAGCTTTCCTACCCTTGAACTAATATGTGGAATAAGTCAGGAACTAGCTCCACAGTAGCCTAATTGGGTTTGGGTAGGTGTTTCAATTTGTGAAAAAATCTCTTTACTACACATTGCTTGACTGTATAGAGCCTCTAAATTATTTTCCTATCCTTAATATTAATCCTTAGTGGTCTTCCAAAGGCCTGTTTGTCTCACCCTGCCAGCTGTCATATGATAAACCTATAAGTTTTGCATATACTAATGCAAACATCCATTGTAATTTTTTGCACGTTTAAGAGGTTCATTATTAGCAGTGGCGTAACAACCGGGGGTGGGGCAGCAGGGGCGCGGGCCCTGGGCGAAAAGTGAAGGGGGGGCGCCGGCCGAAAATGGCACTTTCGGCTAAATGCCGAAAGTGACATTTTCCTGCCGTTTTGTCGGCGCGGCCGTGATTCCTTTCATCCCCGCTGGGACACAGAGCAGTGCCCAGCAGGAATGAAAGGAATCAGAGAGAAAATGACAGCCGGCCGAGCGCTGCGGGACGAGCGCTGTGAGCGGCCGGTGTCTTTCCTCCCACACCGCTCGGCCGCCTATCACAGTGCAGCAGAGCGGTGTGGGGGCGGAGACAGCCAGCGCTGTCACAGGAGGCTGGGCTCTCCTCTTGCAGCCTCCTATGACAGTGTGTGTCAGAGAGGAGAACGGGTACAAGCACTCAGTGATCAGTGATCGCTGAGTGTTTGTACATAATTGAGGACCTGGTATGTATACTATATCCTCAATTATGAATGAATGGGAGTGATCTACATCCCCTCCTGTTCATTCATAATTGTAGTTATAGTAAACATACCATGTTATCAATGAACAGGAACACTCATAAAGGATTCCTGTTCATTGATAACAGGGGACACAGAAAAAGAGATTGAGGACTCTGTGTCCTCAATCTCTTTTTCTATTTTTAAAGGGAAATATTAGGGGTCTGTTTAGACCCCCAATATTTCCCCGAAGCCCCTAAAAGTAAAGTAAAAAATAAAAATATTTAATAAAAAATTAATTAATAAATAAAAATTAATTTAAAAAAATGAAAAAGTTTCAAAAAAAATAAAATATTAAAATTTGAAAAATTAAAATAAAAACATGTGTGTGTGGGGGGGAGGTGCAGGGTACAGTTCCAGTGGTTGTTTATATAATGGGGGGGGGCGAAAAAATTTTTCTGCCCCGGGCGCCCAGAACTCTGGTTACGCCACTGATTATTAGGACTACTTTTCCACTAACTGCAGATAGGTGGATGCACTGAATGCAGGGACTTTTCAAAAAGGGAAGCTGCACATTAAAGAATTACCTTAGGATGCAGTACATCTTAAAGCCCATCTACAGCCACTGTCCAAAACCTGCTCAGATCCACTGCAAGGGATTATGCGAAAATAGAAATGGGACAAATCTGCATGCATATGTTTCGATGAATAACAGAACACTGTGTTTATCAAAATTTTTTGATCATTGCTATTCATTCATTATTCATGCAGTCAGTCATTATTACCAGTAGCATAATTATCTCAGTTGAGCAACAGTCACTCCAAAATAATCAAAATTACTTACCCCGATACTAACATAACCCTAAACCATAACGCTAAATAACCTGTTGAAGCTTGCTTTGGACTGCCAAATGTGTACTGTCTTTGACAGGTTATTGTTGTATAAGATAATGCCCTTTTCTTAAACGAGAACTATGAGGCGAGTGATTTTCACTGAGTTTCACTTCAATTAACCCCTTCATGACTGAGGCCTTTTTTTCATTTTTTGCACCCATGTTATATTCCACATTTTAGGCCTGAAAATTACTTAAAACCCCCACACATTATATATTTTCTGAACGCCAAGACCCTATACAATATAATGGTGGTAGTTGCAAATTTTTATGTTGCGTAATATTAGCGCAACTCCTTATTAAACCCCAAAATTAGTGATAAATTTAATAACCAGTGTCACCTAACACTGGAAATAAGGTATTGAAGTGCAGATCGCACATCAATAGCTTATAGCTGGGCTGCAGGAGCCCAGAACTGACAGCCCAGGGACCGGAAGTGATGCAATCTGCATCGCTCCCGGTCCCATAGAACGGGGAGGGGATCGATGAACGGAAGTTCGTCGACCTCCTCCCCAGCTCCCCACGGACACCAAGGACGCCGGTCCCGGGCCTGTAGGAGGGGCAACGGAGCCCGGAAAGCACGGCGGTGTTGTCCGGCGGGGGCGGCCCGTTCTTCGGGACACAGAATCGATCTGGCGACAGGTAAGTCGCCAGAATCGCTTCTGTTGTAAAGCCGACAGGCAGCTCTACAAGTTTAAACAGACTCCCGGCGGCAAAAGTCGCCGGGAGTCTGTTTAAACAGCCCCGATGCTGGCAACGTACACTGTACGTCGTCAGTCACGAAGGGGTTAAACTGTCACATGTCGGCTCTATAGATCGTGAAGTGAGCGAACACATACTGTCGCTCGCTCACTTCTCGATCATTACCCTGCAAAGAGCCGTGACTAGTTTGCAGCTCTCTGGTTAGGGGAGGGGCTCATTGATCCCTGGTATCACTCATTAATCAGGTGTAATATAAGCAAGTGCACAACTCACATTGAGCTCACTCTCAGAGGGCTTGTGAACGAAGTGCTTTGATCTAAGTGGTGTTAAAAAAAATTGGCGTTTAAACTGTAAGTAGTATCTTTAATTTCCTGTAACTTACATAAACATTGTAACTGGGATAATGTATACTAGTGTATGGTTGAAGGGTTTGCTCAGTGCACACACCACATGTACAGTATACACAAATGTAGCCACAGATCCAGGGTGAATACCACTGTGACAGATGAGAGCAGATTGCACTCCTGGAAGCTCCCATTAGAGATCTGGAAGAGCGAATTGCAACACTGAGGAGGCTTGACAAACTGGAGAGGAGTCTGCTGCTCACTGAGCAGACAGTTAATGGGTTTGATGTGGAGGGGTAAGTGAGGGCTCACAGAAAAGGAAGGCCAGTGCTGTGTTTGAGCACCCAAACAAATTTTGCCAAGTTGGGTGAAGATGTGCGGGTGGCAAACTCAGAGTTGGCAGCCCTAGATGTCACTGGTACCCGTAACAGCTGGGAGAGTAGCCCATCTAGTCTGGGTAGTGAGGGTAATGCAGAAAGGCCTAGACTGGTTGTGGTAATAGGGGATTCTATCATTTGGAGGACTGATGGAATAGTTTGTTGCCCAGATCGCCTCAACCGGATGGTTTGCTGTCTCCTTGGTGCCAGGATTCGGCATGTGGTAAACCTGGTGGACAAATTACTGGGAGGGGCTGGGCATGACCCAGCTGTCTTGGTCCATGTTGGGACCAATAACAGAATACATGGAAGATGGAGGATCCTTAAAAATCAATTTAAAGAACTAGGTTGCAAGCTAAACGGAAGGACCTCCAAGGTAATATTTTCTGGAATATTGTCTGTGCCATGCACATCACAGGGAAGACAGTGGGAGCTTAGAGAGCTAAACACATGGCTGAACCTTGTGTAAGAGGGAAGGCATTGGGTTTCTAGAGCACTGAGCTGACTTTTCATTGGGGTACAACCTAAATGCTAAAGTTGGTCTGCACCTAAATATAAGGGGGGTTGCTGTGCTCGGGGAGAGCTTCATGGGTGGGTTGGAGAAGTATTTAAACTAGGACTGAGGGGGGGGGGGAAGTTTAGAATATAATGGGGAAGATAAATCAAATGGGTCAGACTTTAATGGAGGTTGAAACAGGGAAAGAAGGGGGGAGGGAAATCGAAATTTAACTGGATAAGGAGATTCCCATGTTGCAAACAAACATTGGAGATTTTAGTACTAATAGTACAACAACAAAAAAAGATCCAGCTATTACAAGTGAAAAATGTAAAAATGGCTTGAATTGTTTGTTCACCAATGCCAGAAGTCTGCCAGGCAAAATGGGAGAATTGGAAGCTTTGGTGCATGAGGAGAACTATGATATAATTGGCATTGTTGAATCTTGGCTTTGTTAATTAAGGTGAACAAAGCACTTGGACAGGAATAGCTTACACCAACGTGTCCTCAAGGAATTCAGCTGTATAATTTCAATGTCATTGTATCAAAATTTTAGAGACGCTCCAATGACTGGCTTGGTACCGATAGAATGGTGGAAGGCCAATGTGGTGTCTATATTTAAAAAGGGATCAAAGTCTTTACCAAGTAATTACAGACCTGTAAGCTTAACTTCAGTAGTTGGGAAGATACTTGAAAGTTTGAACAAGGATCACATGCACACGTTTTTGCTTAAAAATAACATTATAAGAGATAGTTAGCACGGATTCACAAAAGACAGAAGATTTCAAACAGATCTACTTTCTTTTTATGAGGAAGTGAGTAATAAATTGGAAAGAGGAATGGCTGTGGATAAAGTACACTTGGACTTTGCAAAAGTATTTGACACAGTTGCCCATTAGGCGGCTAATGTATATGTTAGGTCTGTAGGTATAGAACACTCAGTCTGTAATTGGATAGAAAACTGGCTTAAAGACCGTATTCAGAGAGTGGTGATCAATGATTTGCACTCTGAATGGTCTGATGTTCTTAGTGGTGTCCCCCAAGGTTCAGTGTTGGGCCCCTTACTGTTTAATCGTTTTATAAATTATATAGAGTCAGGGATTAAAAGTACTATTTCTGTGTTTGCAGATTATGCCAAGTTATGTAGTGGAATACAGTTCTTACAGGATGTCTCCAACTTACAAGCAGATCTGAATGTACTGTATTATTGGGCATCTATTTGGCAAAGGAGGTTTAAAGGAGAACTATGGGGTCAGTGTTTTTCCCCATAGTTCTCCTTAGGGTAACGGGAGGACACAAACTAGCGTCCTCCCGTTACCCTAAGCTCAGTATACCGCGAGCTACAGCTCGCGGTATACTGAGACGCCGCAGCTGGAGCGGATCCCGACGTAGATGACGGGATCCGCCCAGCTGCGTGAGTGACAGCTGGCTCTGCCTATCTAGAGGCAGAGCCAGCTGTACCCGCCCCCTCCCCCGTCCGTTCCGCCAGTCAGCGCTGGCAGATCGGAGCGGGGAGAGGGGAATCCCGCCCCTCCCCCTGTCACGGCAGAGAGCCGTGACAGGATCGAGAGGTGAGCGAACGCCGGTATGTGTTCGCTCACCTCCCGATCTACTGAGCCGACCTGTGACAGTCTCATTGTCACAGGTCGGCTGGAACTATGAGGTGAGTGAAAAGCGCTCACCTCATAGTTCTCCTTTAATGTTGATAAATGTAAAGTTATGCGCTTGGGGACTAAACATGCATGCGTCATACACTCTAGGGGGGAGTATGTTTGGGGGAGTCAGTGAAGGAGAAAGATATGGGTGTTCTGGTAGATCATAGACTCAATAATAACATGCAATGTTAAGCCGCAGTTTCTAAAGCAAGCAAAATACTTTCTTGTATTAAAAGGGGTATAGACTCCAGAGATAAAGACATCATCCTGCTCCTGTACAAAGCATTAGTAAGACCTCATCTGGAATATGCAGTTCAGTTTTGGGCACCAGTTCACAAAAAGGTTTTACAGTTTACCTAACTAATTGGACATGTGTTTTTTTTTCAACCTGACTAACTATGTAACTATGTAATTACAGAGGTTAAAAAAAGTTTGTTTCTGTTAGAAGAAGTGACAAAATGGCCGATTATCAATAGAGAGAATTTCAAGCATATACATTCTTTCACAGTACAGCCATTCTAAGCTGTGCTTGCAAAACCAGTTGTATTGTGTACCAAAAAAACAAGCATCACCATGCAGTCAGTGAAGGACGCAACTGACTGAAGTGAGCTTTAGGTTGGAATAACACTTGGAGGCTCCCAGTTCGGATTACAATAAAGCACAGAGATATGATTCATTATGTTTCACCCATACCAAGGCAGAGGACTGGTGGGTGGGGGCAGTATTAATGATATATGTTGGACTGTAGGCCGTAAGAGGAGATCCTTCACCATTCAAACATCAGAATAGTCTGCAATTATTCTCTTACAAAAGAAAGAGAAGGATGCGTTATTGCCCGAGTTATATAGGTCTATATCTTTGCTGGGATCTGATGTTAAGATCTTGCAAAAATTCTGGCGAATAGGTTATCTAAGGTTATTCAGTAGGTAATAAACTCAAAGTGAATTTATGCCTAATGAGTCAACGGCAGATAATGCGCAAAGGGCATATATGAATATGCAAGTACCTTCAGAGATAATGGGAAATAGAGCTTTATTGTCCCTGGATATTGCCAAAGCATTTGATAGTGTGGAATGGGATTATCTATGGGCAATTGTAAGAGCATTTGGTTTTGGTCCCCGATATATTTCATATATTCAACTATTATATACCAATCCTTTAGATAAAATACAAGCAAATAAAGCCTTATCCCCAGCTTTTAAACTGATGAGGGGAACTAGACAGGGGTGTCCCCTGTCTCCCCTTTTATTCGCACTGTCGATAGAACCGTTAGCTAACTTAATAAGAAATTCAGATAAAATAGTGGGGTTTAAGTGAGGTAAAGCAGAGGATAAAATATTACTATATGCTGATGATACATTGGTCTTTTTAGCTGATACTAACCATTCCCTACTAGAAGTGAATGTGATGTCTTTACTTCTGGAATTTGGTAGGTTCTCAGGGTTATGTGTGAACTGGGGAAAATCCATGTTGCTTCTGATTGACCCTCTTCCATGTCCATTGCCGATGCAAATTCAGCATATACAAATAGTGGAATCACTTGTTTATTTGGGTGTCAGGATTAGAGTAAATGTTGAGGCATATATGGAAGATAATTTAATACCAATTTTGCAGAAATTTCAGAAACAATGCAATGTATGGTGCAAACTTCCCCTTTCGCCGTTGGTAGATTAAATCTCATCAAAATGATTTGGCTGCCCCAACTCTCCTATATCCTGTACAACTCAGCATGCTGGATTTCTCAAACTATATTTAGGAGAATAAATATAGTGTTCAGGGTGTTGATATGGAAGAAGAAACAAGCACGGATAAAACTAGAAACTTTGCAATACCCTAAAAGAACCGGCGGTTTGGCACTTCCAAATCCATGGCTAATGTTCTTGGCCTCACAGATAAGACACTTAGCGGGATGGAACTTGCCAGGACAGAGGATAGGGGCATATGATATTATGAAATGGTTGTTTCATAATAGGGACCCTCTTATGGCCATTGAAACTACTTTATATTTGAAAGAATTTTCAAATCTCCCCACTTTAAGATTAATTGGTAAAATGTGGAAATCAATTAAGGGGTTATTGGATATTTCTGACTTTACAAAATACACTCCGATATGGGATAATGGGGTACTGTACGGGGTAAAAAAACTCCAGGGATTTGGAATATGGAAGATAATGGGGATTGAGACATTGGCGCAAATCTATGATCAGGGTATTTTGTGCTCGTTCCAACAGTTACAGGCAAGTTATTTGCTACCGAATGCTCAACTTTATAAATATCTGCAACTAAGGCATGCGCTCACAGTACATCCAGGTATATGTGAGGTTTGTATTAATGTAAATGCGGCTATAGATACATTTTTTGATACAACTATGACGAGAGGTTTGATCTCAAAGATGTATGCAAATTTATTACCTGGGGTCCTGAATAAATCTCCTATGAAATGTAAAGTGGGATGGGAAATGGATTTGGGGCTCTTTGGAGGGAGGCGTTGCTTTCAATCCAATTAGTTTCACCATCTGCATCACATAAATTAACACAGCTTTATATTGTACATAGAACATACCGGACCCAAGTTCCTACATAGGATAGGACTCAGGGAAAATTCTAAATATCCAAAGTGTGGGGTTGAACCAGGTTCGTTAATACATCTGCTGTGGCGATTCCCGAAGTTGAAAGGATATTGGCAGAAAATAGTGGATTTAATAAATATAGCCTTTGGAGTCCATATTTCTAATAATCCCCTGTTATGTATTCTGGGCATTTTTGGATCCATAAAGGTGGAGTATTACACAAAGGTGGCAGTAACGAGGGCATTATGTGTAGCTCGGTGTAGTATAGCCCTTAGGTGGATTTCAGCAGCGCCTCCCACAGTAGAGGAGTTGAAGAAAGAAGTAGATAAAGTGGTTAGATTTGAGGGAATTATGTTCAATACTATGGATAGATATGGTAAAATGTGGGATAAGTGGATTGAATATAGTAAAGGGGTTTGGGTATAATATCTCCCCTATTGCCATTTGTATTTTGAGGAGTAATGTGGTTTAAGTAATATGGTATGTTGAGAGGAAAATTAATTTTATAAAAGGTTTTTTTTTTGTGGGTTTACTGTATTGTCATTTGTTTTTATATGTAATTATGGATGTATAAGTTTGTTCTATGTATTGTATTAAAATTAAAAAAAGTATTGAATTAAAAAACAAACAAACATCAGAATAGTACGTACAGGGAGTGACAAATGTTGGGCATTACAACCCCCTGCTCCTTATTTAGATCTGCAAACACAGCTTCTGACAGTGGCAAGTCTTCCAGCACTTTCATTGCGGCTCTGAGATGTCATGTGTATGCCAAAAGCTGTAACGAAAGCCAATACTGGAAGGCATGAAAAAATTTCACAATAAACCATGTTCTTCAGGAAACCCCACCTCTCACCATATCCACCAAGCAATATGGCTCCATGGCACACTTTGCATGGTACACTTTCTTTAGCCTATAGAAAACTTTCCCGACCATAAAAAGTCTAATTAGTTGTGTTAGCCTCCCAGGACAAAGGTTCCTATAGGTTAAAGGTTTCCCTTATTATAATAAAAAATATTTTGCCCCTATGTGCTAGTCTGACAGATTTTTTTTTTAAATTTAAAATTCACAAATTAAATTGGCAACAGAGCCATGTGTAAAACACCAGTCCATAATACCAGATCCTGAAATACGTTTTCTCAGTTTTTCCACTGTTGAAATGCCCCACCTCTGATGAAGAGGCCATAGGGTTGATTTACTAAAGGCAAATAGGACAAATTATCTTGCAAAGTGAACAGTCTTAGTTTAGTGGATGTTGTGAGAATTCACTTTGTAAAGAATACCCAATCACGTGCAAGTAAAAAAAAAGGTGAATTTTTGCTTACACATATATAGGTGATGGAGGTTAGCAGAGCTTCACCTCATTACCTAAGCTAAGGGAAAAGTCCCTTGCAAAGTAAACAGCCTATTTACCTTTAGTAAATTAGCCCCAGGTCAACGGGACATCTGTGTACTAAAATATCATCTCTTTCAGAGTTCCATTGAAGAGGATGTCATCGACCAGGAAATATAAAATATTTTTGGCTGTAATTGTCATCTCGATCCTGCTTTCAGGTTTCATGTTTTACCTACGTCTCACAGAGGTATACTATGCAACTTCCAGCTCCGGGATAAGCAAATATTGTCTAATTACAAGAGCCCTCTGTATTCTTCCTTGAATCTTGCTGTGCTGTGTGTATTTCTTCCACATAAAGTAACCTATTGTGAAATTTTCTCACTGTGTAGCAGCTTCTTGTAATAAAGTGACCTACAACTGCTGCTCTCTCTTTGTGCAGGGTGGCTGGTCTTGTTTCCATCCCCTCCTGTAATAAAGACTGGTCACTGTTGCTCTCTCTCCATGAGCATGGTGACTGGTCTAGTCTCTGCCCCCTCCTGTAATAAAGACCAGTCACTGCTGCTAATCTTTTTATTAAAAGATTCAAGCAACTTTTATACAAAAGTAACAAAAAACATAAACGTAGTATAAACTGGACAGAAATCAAAAATAAACAATACACCTCCATATTATATACATGCTGTATATACAGACAGGCAATAAAGCCTCATCACTGTACAAATAGACTCAAACGTAAAGATCCACCAACTATATACATCAGGCAGCAGAGAAGGCCTAAAGCTGCCCATACACCTTACGACCATCGCAAGACTTTTGTCTTGCGATGGTCGTATGCTTCTTGAAAGCCCGTACGATCTGCCCACCTTGGACGGGCAGATCGTACTTGCGATCATCGAAAGCCCGCCCCGCATCGCACGTCTTAGTTCACACTGCTCGATTCTCGTACGATCGCGGGATTTCACCCGATTCTCGTACGAGAATCAAGCAGTGTATGGGCACCTTTAGAGGCACAACCCATCACCTATGCACGCAGACATTTTTTAAAAATCTTAAAGAACAAAAAATCTAGGGTGACAAGAGACAGACAGCCACACACCCGGAGAGAGACTCGTGCAAGTCAGGGAGGCCTGATACCCCTCCACGCCTTCAACCAAGCTCCCTGCCTCCACTTGTCTCTCTCAAGCACCCGAATCTTCCCCACCGCATGCAGAATGTCACTCACCACCACCTGGACAGGAAGGATTTTATGCCGAATGGAGACCTGACACCGTGCATTCCACGTGAAATAACGGACCACTAGGCTGACTAAAAAAAGTGTATCCAAACAAAAAACCCCTCCAGCATTGAATGCTCCATACACCCACTCGGCATAACTCAGCCTAGAGAGGAAAGGAACACCGAGGCCCCGCCCCACCTCTTTATATACCTCTATGTTAAAGGGGCAATGAAGCAGAAAATGGTCCATGGTCTCCACCGTACCCGCACACTCCTCTCGAGGACAACCACGTTCCATCACACTGGGGTGTTTCAAATTGCCCCCAACATAGAGCTTCCTGTGAAAGCACATCCAGGCTAGATCCCTGAATTTAAGTGGCACCCTGTCCATATTAATCAATCTTAACCCTTCCCTTAAAATTGGGCCTGGGCAATCCCTTAAGGCCAGTGGGTCATGAAAAGCTACGCTCAAGATCCGGCCCATAAGGACTTTCCTCGGAGCGGATTTAAGATCTCCAGCCGACAATCTCCACTGCCGCAACAATTTCAGGCATAGGCTGGGAGCTGACCACGATGACCCCTAAGACTCTTCACTTGGCCACCTTCTTCCCAAAATCGCAGAAAAGATCCTTTCCCATCCAGAAAACCTCACTCGTTTCCAGGTTGATTTTAGAGCCTGATACTTCGGAGTACCGTGACACCAGAGAGACCACCTCCTCTGCTTCATCCGTCCCAGTGATAATCACAGACACATCATCCGCATAGGCCACAACCCTCAAAGGTGGCTCACGTGGAAGCCCCACTGGTACCCCACAAAACGTGCCGCTCTCTAGCCCCCTTATGAAGGGGTCGATCGCAAACACATATAGCAGGGGACTCAGGAGGTCAACCCTGTCGCACCCCAGAGCTAACCTCGAAGGGCTGCCCAACCCAACCATTTACAAGAGTGAAGCTTTCAGCCCCCTTGTACAAGACTCTTAACCAATCAACAAAACCACCCGGCAGACCGTACTTACTAAGGAGCGACCACAGGTACTCATGGTTGACACGATCAAAAGCCTTTGCCTGATCCAACGTCAGCAAATACTTTCCCCAGCCTGCAGCCCTGCACCGCTCCAGGGCCTTTCGGACAGCTAAAACTGCTGTGAAGGTGCTCCTACCCAGGACCGAACAGTGCTGCTGGTGAGAAGGCAAAGATTCTGCTACTGACGATAAGCGCCAAAAAAAATCTTTGCAAGTACCTTTCTATTGACATTGAGAAGGCTGATGGGGTGCCAGTTCTCAATCAAAGGATCTTTACCCTTTGACAGAAGAATCACAGCCGAGCTCCTCATGGAGGGGGGAAGCACCCCCTCAGTAAGGCAACTATTAAAAACCTCCACCAAATGTGGGGACAAGATAGACCTGAAGGCCTTGTAAAACTCAGCCGTCAAGCCATCCGGGCCACTTTTTGACAGCTAGGTGTTCAATTGCTCTTGTCACCTGTGATCTCCTCTGTCAAATTCATCAAGGGAACATCCTTTAGACCTGGTGTAGAGTCCAAAAAGCTTTCCATCTTGTCCCGGTCAAGCTCTTTCCTCCCAAGAAGGTCAGCGTAAAAGGACCTTACGACCTCCAGGATCCCTGACCTGGACTTTGTCAAGGAGCCTGTACTATCCTTAAGGCCAATGATTGTCTTAACAGCAATACCCCGTTTGCAGTTCTGGTAAGGGTCAGGTGAGTGGTACTTCCCATAGTCCCTCTCCAGAACCAAGGAGGCATGCCGCTCAGATTGGCAAAACTAATTGTGTACTCCCGACTCTCAGCCACATGAATGAGTGCAAACAGGTCCTTTGCCCCAAAACCCATTGCCAGGATAAGGTCCACCACCACTCGCCTTACCGGAGGGACAGCTCCACCTTCCCATCTGAGCATGACTACATTACGTCTCTGACCTCCAGCAGAAGGCAGAGACGCTAAACTGGATCTTGGGGGCGCTGAGGGGATGGATTTTGAAAGAAGGGTCTGCTCGGAAGCAGAATGCCTCATGAACTGCATCCCTGGCCTGATGATACTACCAGGGGCAGAACCAACCACCTGAGCAAATGTAGGCTTAGTATTACTCCACACAGAATTATTATTAACAGGCTGAACATTACTATTCACAACTACTACTGAGCTGTCGGAGTTGTTGTTTGCACAGGTGCTGGCAGGATTACCAGCCACATAAGGATTAGATCCTCCATCAGCTGTATTGGATGCTTCATTATTGCCTGCAATACCAGCCACCACCTGCTGTGGCAGCATAGAGACACCCTCTGCTTCTGTGGCTGGACAGACAAGTGTGGAATCAAGTGTGGCTCCTTCCTTAAGGAAGGAGCCAGGATGATTAGATTCAGCAACAGAAGAGTTAATAGGTTCACCTGAACCTTGTAGTCCCTCTGCAGGAATGTCATTTTTTAAATGCACATTTTCCTCGCCTCTCACATCACCAGTTATAGTGCAGCTGGACAAAACAGGTGGACAAGACTCACTGTCAGCGCTGGACACTGCATCAAATGGCACAAACACAGTCTGAGTCACAGTTTGCAACTTTACAGGCTTTACCTTATCAGGCATGTCTTCAGGTATGTCTTCATCCCCAAAAACCAGCTGATTCCCCCAGATTGGGGACTACAGCGACTGAATCACTCTGAGCATGCCACCAGTGTCCTGTGAGGATATGGGGCTGCTTACCTCACACTGGAGGGCAGCGGATCAGAACTGGGGGTGTCCTCATCCACCTCCATCTTTGCCGCTCTGTCAAATCTTCGGTCATTCGGAAACTTTTTTTTAACGGCCCGTATCTGCCTTCCAACATGGCAACAATGGTCTCCTGCTCCTCCACCTGGCTTTTCTGCGATTGGATCTCTAAATCCATGGAGCCGCGTCTCTGGCTGAACAGCCCTACACGGTTCTTCCACAGCCACTTCAGCTCGGCTCTCAGCTTGTACAGCTTGTCTCTCTGCCTGTTCAGGGCCTTTACGCCGGCCACCACTCTTTCACGAATGGTACGGCCTCCTTCACCAGGGGCAGACAAATCTCCAGCACCTGCTTCTGGTTGCCCAGAGGCAGGCAAATTGCTCATCAGCCCAGGAGGCTGAGAGCTCTCAGCAGGAGAAGCCCTGCCGGCCTCCATGGCTTCCCCAGGAAGGAGCCAGGAGGGCTGGGATAGATTAAATCCACAAAGGCTCTGGAGCAGTATCAGGAACACACACTGCTCTCTCTCCTTGTGCAGGTGACTGGTCTTGTCTCCTCCTCCTCTTGTAATAAAACACCAGTCACTGCTGTTCTCTCCTTGTGCAGGGTGACTGGTCTTCTCTCCGTCCCCTCCTGTCAGTGGCGTAACAATAGCCATAACGACCCAGGCAGACGGAGCGGGCCCGGCGACGGAGGAAGAATGTCTATGGTGGGCTCTGCAGGGTCACCCTCAGGTGAGCTTTGTGGGCTCTTCAAGGGGTGTAACTAGAAATCACAGGGCCCCATACAAAATTTTGCTAGTTACGCCCCTGTGATTTCTAGTTACGCCCCTGCCTCCTGTATTTTTCTGCAGGCAGCTTGTAGTGGATGGGGCCTCCTACAGCTCTGGTCTCTGCACAGACTTTATACAGCACAGTGATGATATCACTATTTTTACTATCACTAGTTTTACCAGGTTTGTATACATATTTAATGCAAACAAAGTGGATGTACAGTATATATTTGTGGCGATTGAGAAATTTATTCAAATGAACACGTTTGTGCTCAGTTTCTCAAGGGGCACTCCTGTCTTGTTTTGAATTGTAGTGTAACTAATGTAAGCTGTTGGTGCCACATTCCTGTATAATAATAACAATAATAATAAATAATAAATAATAACTTGTCTGTACAATGTTCACTTTCACAGTTTTTAATTGCAGTATTATGAGGGAGGGGTGTCGCCATAAGCAAACAAGGTAAAAGGCTTTAGGCTATTTATTGCGCAGGAATTTAGACGTCAGCTCATTTATGACTTTCATAATCAATAGCGGAGTTACATGACTAAGGCTCTGGCTGCAGACGGTCTAGTCTTTTTTTCTGACACGACTTCAGTTAGCATTAGTCTCCTTTACTGATGTTGTCTTTGCCACATTATAAACCAGTTTTTTGTTTTATCCATCATGATATCATCTGACCCATTGGGGGTGATTTACTAACCTAAACACACGCACGCACCAGGTGCATGCGATTTTCACACAGCAAAACGTATTTATCAACCAAAAAGTCTCTAAAAGCATATTTCCACGAATGCCATATATGGAAAAATCATGCACATGATGCATATATAATGCTGCTTCACAGTTTAGACAAAAATGGTTAGCTCATGCGTTTACATTCCTGCATTCATCAACGCAAGCAACACAACATAGAGCTAATTTACACAACAATTCATGCTTGGCTTTGCACAACACACCTGCTGGGTGTGTACACACTACAAAGGTGTTTAGATTCCACCCATAGATCGTGCTGGGAGGGAACACACTGCAGAGGTGTATACAGTACATGTTCGTGGTGTGTTTATAAGGTTAGTAAATCAACCCCATAATCTCAACCAGGAAAGGCTGCTCTAATGCACCGCCAGTATTCCTTTGCAGACTCCCTGCAGCTGTTCTTTTTCTCATTACTGACTTACCATACCTTGTTTTCCAGTGTGTCTGCAGGGCTTGCTTCCTCATATCAGAGCTACCTCCCTAATAGAGGTCTAGTGACCTATGTAGGAACAATAAAGCACCAATTAAGCAGCAGCAGCAGCAGTAGAGGGAGCACAAATCCATAGAATGAAGCAGAGGCAATTAGATGCTTGTCTGCAGGTCCACAGATACAGCTTCCTCTTCAGTATGTTGAACAACATGTGGTGCCTTTTGGCTTCGCCGGGTGTGCTTTGACATTTTTGCACAGTGTAATACCTTTCTATGATGCAGGCAGGCGTTTAATCTGAACAGGACTCCTGATGTGAAAGGAGATCTAAGATGTGAAAGGAGTGCTCTGATGTAAAGGGGAGCTTGTGATGTAAAAGGGAAGCTTTTGATATGAAAGGAGGGGGCTCCTAGTGCGAGAGAGGGAACTTTCATGTGAAATAAAAGGGTTCTGATGTGAAGGGGGGCTGCTGATACAAGGGGGGGGGAATGTGAAGGGAGAAATCCTTTTTTTTTATGGAGTTCCCACTTAAAATTCATACCAGACCCCCCTGGATATGCCCGTTAATGAAAACGGGCATATCCAGGATGGATCAATCATCGATCTAGGAGAAGGCTCTGGTATGAATTATGGAGAGGCCACGAGTAATTTTCTTCATTGTTAAACTTTATATGTTGTAAATTTTTCAATGGGTGCCGTGACAGAAAAAAAGGTTGAGAAATGTTAAACTAGAGATTATCTCCCCTTCCTGCCCTTAGATTTGGCATGGCAGCTCCACCACAATATCATTACTAAAGCTGGCCATACACTGTTAGAATAGTGTCCAACTCCGGGCACCGTAATTTATATAGCTTAAGCCTGAATTATGGAAGTGGAGTCCAAAAAAGGCAAAGAAAGGACAAACTACTAGTCATCTATTTCTTTGTAGACTCCCTGCAGCTGTTTTTTTCCCCATTACTGACTTACCATTCCTTGTTTCCCAATGTGTCTCTGCTAAAGGTGGTCATCTTAGTATAGAAGCAGGGCTTTGCTTCCTCATATCAGAGCCACCTGCCTAATGACTAGGGGTCTGGTGACCTATGTAGGAACAATAAAACACCAATTAGGCACCAGCAGTAGAGGCAGCACAGATCCATAGAATGAATGATGCAGAGGCAAGAAGATACTTGTCTGCAGGTCCTTAGATACAGCTTCCTCTTCAGTAAGGAGAACAATGAGCTGCACAATAGTGATATCACCAAATCTCACACTGCAGATATACAGCTATGAGGCTCAAGCCACAGTACTGCCCAAAAAAAAAAAAAAAGTGTACGGCTATTTTTCAGGAGAAATCCCAAACACATTTTTCAGGATACTGCAATTAACATTTCTAGATGTTCCCAATAACATAGTAATTCTTCACTTATGATTTCAGGGGCACTTTGAAAAAGCTAAATATGTGTTTACCACATATGTCATCACTTTTCAAACAGCTTAAAAACAGTTCATTTTCACTGGGTAGTACATCTCACTGTACTTCTGCCCCTGCCAACATCAGCACTGCAGGTCTGATAGACATCAGTGTTGGTGTTGTGTCTCTGAACAAATATAGGAAAGTCACTCACACTCCAACTTGATCATTAGTCAATATTTTATTGACGTCTGTAGTGTCAAATCGTAATAGCGACGTTTCAGAACCGCAAGGTCCCTTCTTCAGGCTAACAAAGAGTGAACACCCAAAAAAAAATGTGCAGAAATATATAAATGACAGTGCAAACCAGTGACCCAATCTAAAATAAGTGTCACTCCCCTTTTGACGCCACAATGACGTCATATTCCTGCCATTTTCAATATAATATACACTGTATATGCATATGTCTATCAATCATCATAGATGGAGTGAACAATTGTAACTTGTGATGATAGGTAGGATAGTCTCTTTAAACCTTCTAGATCGGCGCCGTATTCATATCATGAATCATCGTATTCATATCATGAATCATCCCCCTATCACGTCACTCAGGTCCTGTTCCCAGCTCTCTCACATCTGTGCGGGGATAGGCGCCGTCCTCAGCACCATATCAACTGCGTCACCTGGGAGTGCTCTAATCTATCATGTAGATATAATATACATGGTAATTAGCACTTTGCATGCTCTATGACGTAAGATAATAATTTGTCTAATGTCTCTATGTGAGCACTGTATACAACATCTGTACTTACTACATACGGCATGATAAGGGAACTGCGCTATCTATAAGGGTGCAACACATGGAACTGCAAGTGACATTTTGAATGCTAAACACAAACCAAACTCTAAAATTTAAAATAAAAACACTAACACTCTTGTTATGGAAAGAAATGGCCGTGTATTTTCTTTCATTTCTATCATAACTTTATTAAAGATAACTCAACCAAATAAACAACTAGTGCTTAGCTAGAAAAGCCCAAGCACACCAATCAAAAAACAATAAAAGAGAAAATTAATTTTCAAAATGTCCCTACAAGCCAGGCTTTAACTAAAGCCTGGCACCCCCACCCCGGCCATTTCAATACAGTTTTGTAAAGCAAGGTTGAAAATGTCAATACCAACATCGGAGAGGTGTAAAGAACATGAATACCACCCTCCAGATCCACATGCCTATAAGAAAAACCACCTACAAAAGGCATGAATTTCTCCATAGACCTGTTCATACGCCTCCAAATTCTTTCCCAGATTTCGGATCCGTCTGAGTTTTCGCTTTGAAGCGTAGTTACATGATCGTGCCTGTGATGCAACCTCTAACAGCCAAAAAAAACTATTTGATTGGCTAGAAAACAATCTCGTCCGAATTAGTTTAATTTTAAACGAAATTCAGACGGATCAAAATTTTCGTTAAACGAGCATTCAGATTCGTTTGCATTCGGACAGTTAGAATTCAGATGCATCCGAATGTCCAAATTGAACAAAATTCATGCGATAACCATTCGAAAATAAACAACATTTACATGTCTATTAAGTTATTGCAAAAGATGGTCTAACTGGTCAAGTACTCTTATATATAAAGACACCACATCTCTGTTTATATTCAACCCGATAGGACTTCTAACTGTACAGTTATCGATAAAGGCGAAAGGACAGTGTTCAATCTGATTATATCATGCATGGCTATCTTTGGTCCTCACAAAGGACAATATAGACAGAGCTATAAGGACACAGCAAAATTCATAGGTTTAATACGAACTGTATGTAAACTGTATCTGTCTAAAGATTTGTAATTCTATTTAGCCATTCTAAGGGGGGTGCAGCCCACACCAGGTGACACCATTGGATGGAGTGACACTAAAATGACAGTCATTTTGCTGTTACCCCCTCTGAAAAGTAAGTCAGGCACTTGGTCATGGACCCGGGAGCCCCGACGGTGGCACGAGAGAGGAAGGGACCCGGTGACATACCTCATCCGCCAGGTGAACGTCCCCTCTTCTCTTTGCCGGTGTTGTAACAGAACCCTGCAGTTGGTTAGAAATCTGGATCAAAACATTATCCCAGGCTATTTGCCTGTGTTATGCATGTGCTGGTAAGCGGGTCCAGATAATTTACAGACAAGGCACCACTTCCCTGCACATGCGCAATTGGCAGCGACATTTCTGGATCCAATCAGCGGGTCTGAGTTTGCGCATTGAGCCAATGCCCCCTCCATGCCCCCCGGAAGTGACGTGTGGGTACAGATTTTTAAGGGGTCCAGGGTTCTACCAGAACAATGGCACCCATCATCAAGATGGCCAACTGCAGGTAAGCGCGAATGACGCCATAATGCACGTCAGGCGCGTGTGTGATGACGTGCCAGCGCGGTGTCCCCCTAGCGGTCGCTCCTGACGCCTCGGGACACCCCTGGCCAGTCTTCAGATATACTCATTCATGTAGGACAGCATAGCCAGCTCCATGACTTGACTTTGACCTGACCCCCCTGTAGCTTGGATATGGCATTACCCAAGCCTGTGACTGGGGGGCATAGGAACAGCAGCTGACTAATGACACTCTGTGATCTCTCCACCCATCAGCAATCGTTTTGGGTTACACTGTGCAATGCAATAGAGCCTGTTCGGCAGTATTATCCTTTCCTCTTACTCAGTCCGGCTGCACAGGGCATTACAACAGGGCAGATATGAAATCAAAAAAGGTACTATTAAAAGTACATTTACTTTTTTTTTTTTAAATATGCAATGTTAAATGTGTTTTTATTAAGCTCCAGTGGAAAAAAATATATAATATAGAAGACTTTAAGGGACATATTTATAAAGAAGAATGTGACATACACCAAACATTTACTGGCAGTTTATCTATCACTGCTATTTAGAACACATGCCTTAGAAAAATTCATCAGCAGTGAAGATGAAGCATAACGTAGTGCAAAGATGACATCTAGTGGTTTAATATAGTAAAGCAGTGCTTTTCAACCTGTGTAACTTCAGGACCAACATTTGCCCTTGGTCATTGAGTCATGACCCAAAGTCGCACTGCAATGTAACGCATTCCGGTGCAGCTGATCAAATTGTGTGTGGGAGGTGTGTTTGGGGTGCCATTCAAATGAATGGCAATGCAACACACCTACCACATCAGACTGTGCGATTAATGCACTGTACTAGTGTGAACGGGCCCTTAAAAACACTGACAGACACATTCTCACACACACATACACACTCCAAAAAACATTATCTACCAGTCTCCCTATCTTATGAGACCTGGAGTGGATCGAGCGGAGTGGAGCCTGGGACCCAGTGTGGGGTGCTGTGCTGTGATTGAGCTCCATCTATACGTGCATTGCTGGTACAGCTCCCTTGCGTGCCCAGTAGAGGTGTCGGGAGCCAGAATATCAAGCAAAACATAGATTAGAGTTAGGACCGCACTATATAGAGATGCCTTCGGGAGGCGGTGCGGCTTTCACATATTCAGCAGAAGACGTGTATCTAAACCTCTGTTTTTAACCTTAGTGGTAGACAAGTTTTTTTGCATGCTGGCTGGTGGGTATGCTGGGAAACTTTTTGCGGGAGCCAGAATGTGACGTCGCTCTGGTCCGGGCATCTCTACACTAAATGCGAGGGAGCTATAAGCAATGCATGCATGTATGGATGGAGCTCCCTCGCTGCCATAAGCCCAGCCTGCCCCACCTCAAACTGACACTCGGACCATATTTTGCTTGGCGTGAGAACTGGCAGTGCTGCACTAGGGGGAGGCTAAGTAGATTTAGATGGACTTGACTAAAACTATATCCAAACTTCAGCCAATACCTTTTTTAAGCAGTTACAACAACATTTTAATTACCTTTTAGGAATTGGACATGTGTAATTCGGTTCATTCTGAATTGAAATTCGCATGAATTTCTGTAAATTCGGACATTCGGATGCATAAAAAATTTCCGAATGACAGAAATAACGATTCTGAATGAGGCAGATTTGTTATTTCTGCACAGTGCCCCTCTATGGAGGGTGCCTGTAGGCACGTGCCCAATGGTAAATCTGGCCCGGCAGACAGTGTCCAGGTGCGGGCACCCAGACCCAGGGCCGGATTTACTCTCTGCTGCCCCAAGGCCAGGTGCCCCCAAGGCCAGCTGCCAATGCGCCCTCAGAAATCACCGAGATCACCTGTACAAAACAAGCAGTGGCTTCCCCGCTGTACATCTAGCTCTGCTTGCCCGAAGCAGGGCTAAATGTAGAAAACTACCCGCCTGCCACCCGGAACTGCATGTCCCGGGCATCGCGAGATAAGAATTCCACACCCCTGCTGCCCCTCTACTCCCTGCTGCCCCAAGGCCAGGCCTTGGTTGGCCATGTGGGAAATCCAGCCCTGCCCGGACCCTCATGGATGTGTAGGCTCATGTCTGCGTATAACTGCAGCCGCATCCTCCCATAGAGAGCTACAGGCTGCTGCACGCAATTACTCACGGGACTCTGCATGGGCATGCATGCCGTACAGAAGTGCACACCTATGTGAATGACCTCACACTGACCGGATCACCAGGTGAAAATAAAGGAAAGAAGCCTAAAAAAAAACTAATACAGCCACCACATTTGAGGATTGGAAACAGCAATATTACACTTTTGCTTTTGGGTATAGATAAGTTTTAAAATTAACCTCAGAAGAAATGTTTATATATTTACTGGTTTTTTTTTCTAATTTGTTTTTAGGATTCCTACATAATGCTATTTTTAAAACAAAACACCCCCACCAATGAGGTTGCATTTTATAATCCTATCACACCATCAGAAGATGAGCTTACAGTTTTCAACAAAATGTCAGAACTAGTCCCTAAAGTCACATTCACCAACGTTAATTACACAACAAGCGCCAAGAACAGCAGGGCAACCATATTTGAGCCAAGAAAGACGTATTGTGTTGGTGACATATTGATTGTCCAGATTGACATGTTTGACAGATTGGGTAATAAAAAAACATATGGAGGAGACTTCATCAAAGCAAGAATATCTTCTCCAAACCTTAAGGCTGCAGCAAGTGGGAGGGTTGAAGACTTTTCCAATGGGACCTATCATGTCCATTTTACTTTATTTTGGGAAGGAAAAGTCTATGTTTCCTTGGTACTCTATCATCCCAGTGAGGCTGTTTCCGTATTGTGGAGAGTGAGGAACCGGGACTATGGTCTTATTGATTTCATAGGAACCTTTCAGAATGGGACACGCCAAGTCAAGACTGAATGCGGATTTAAACTAAAGAGGACCAACGATGTTTGTGAATATAGATACAACGAAGACATGGAATCTTTTTATTGCAAGAAACCAAGAGACGTCCACTGTGAATCATTAACAATTCTCCAGTCCCACAACAGAAATATCTCATTCCTTTCAGAAGAGGAGAAAAGCCTTTTTAAAAGGTAAACTGTTCCACTTCATTATGTTTTAAAGTTTTTAAAGCCCAGTTGCCACCTCTTCAACTTGCTCCCATGTTGGGCTACAATTTCATTACAAATTAGTAGGGATGTACCGATACCGAATGCCAATACCAGCATCCCGAGGTACTGTGGACCTGGCTTATCAGGAAGCCGGGCAGCGGGTCATGAAGCTGGGAAGCCAGTGTTCTATTGAAAGAACACCGTCTTCACGTTCCCTCATGACACTGTGAGGCTTCCTGGCCAATCAAGAAGCCAGGCGGCAGTTCATGACATGCTGCCCGGCTTCCTGATTAGTCAGGAAGCCAGACTGCCTAGCAGCAAGTAAAGCCAGCTTCTTAGCCAATCAGGAAGCCGTGAGGCAGGTCATTATGTGCCACCTGGCTTCCTGAATGGTCAGGCAGCCTAGCAACAAGTGAAGCCGGTTTCCTAGCCAATCAGGGAGGTGGGTCATGGCCCGGTTTCCTGATTGGCCGGGAAGCCAGCTCAATGCTCCTTCACGGCACTGCCGGTCAAAGGGAATCTCTCTCTACCCGGAAGTTCCTGATAAATTACTAAACTAAACATGAGATTGTAGTCTTTTATGGAAGCAAACTTGGAGCGGTGGCTACTTTACAACGCACACACAAAGACCATGGGGAACAAAAGTAGCCACCCTAGGGTTGCCACCTGTCCAGGATTCACCCGGACAGTTCGGGTTTTGAATGCTGTGTCCAGGTTTCATGGCAGCAGAAACCCGGACACATGATGTCAGGCAGACAGGGGCAAACAAAATTACGATAGGGGCTACTGGCCCCCCACTGAAAATAGTCTCAACTGTGATATTTACATATGAATGGGTGGCGCTATTTACATATGAAGAAGCCACAGCTCATTCTCCCACAAAAATTTCCGTGCGTAGCTAGGGAGTTCGGGTTTCGCTTGAAGAAAAGGTGGCAACCCTAAGCCACCCTCCAGAAGGAAGGACAGTGTCGCCATGAATTTGAAGTTCATTTGAGGATCTACAGCGGAGTGATACACAAAGATACATTTTTGTTAATAGTTGAGGTACTTGCATGTATTTATAAGATTTAACTCCTGAATTTAGTGTCACTGTAAATAACAGGTATATATTAACACTAGATGCAGGATGTTGTAGGTGCTTATCAGTTTCTGCTGGTGGTGGGGTATGTAGTCATTGTTAAGGGGAATGGGTAGTTACCAGTCTTTGGAATATCAGTCCATACTTTGAAGTGTAATCAGCTATGTATGTACATATGTGCTATATGTATTATAAAAAGGAAATTGAAATTAAAATGTAAAGTGTTTCTACAGACCATAACATTTTTCGTTTGGGGACACTTAGGGCTTCATGTATAAAACTTCCTATTCTTGTCATTGCCATCAAGAGCGTTACTGCTATGGGAAAGGTGTATAGCTGGGCGGATGCCTTTCTCATGGCAGTAGCGCTCTTGATGGCGATGACAAGAATAGAAAGTTTTATACATGAAGCCCCTAAAGTGTATTTACACTTTTGCAGCCTAATTGGGATAAGATCTACTTGATATTTTTCAAACTCCAGGACTGAAAAATCCTGCTTTGTTCTCACTGTCTGGGACATTGGGGGAAGTTTTGTTTTGATTTCATCATCACTTGTAAACTAGATGAGAAAGACTAGCCTAACAAGGGGTTAAAGGCTTGAAGCTATCATATGTTAATGAACTTTAAAAAACTATCCCTTAGTCAGTCCCTTATTAGCTCACAAGCATCTATTCTGACCTGTAGAAGCTGCCTGTAGAGTCCTATATATAATCCAGCTCCAACGGATCAGCTAGAAAGGTCAGAAATATTTATTATTTTAGGTATACTGTCAAATTGGGAACACTTGGCAAATATATAGAGGAAGGTTCTCCCGTTCTTTAGATGCAAAATTGGAAATACCCTTTAAGAAATTTAGTTGACAGTGATGTATACAATAACATGCCTGCAAAGCGACATGGTAATAAAATTTTCTGTTATGTCATAAGCTAGTGAGACATCTAGTGGTGATTCAAAATAATGTTGAGACTTTCATTTATGGTCAATTGTATTTTAGGCATTTGACTACATATATTTTTTGTTTTATATCGGACTTTAGTATCTATATACAATCTTTGCTTTACAAATAAACATTAGATACATAACAAGGGATTCCCAGAGCACTGTGCATTATCTAAAGGGACAGCAATGCAGATGCTGCCTGCTTGCAAGCTTTGTCTGACTGAAACTTTGGGCTCAGCCATTGACAGTGGATAAGTCACTACAGTAAGTCATCCCTTTCTGTGTGCAAAATTCAGCTAGAGCTGTTGAAGCCTAAAAAACAGTTTTGTCAACAGGCTGTAGAGAAAAACAATATAAGTCCAGGACTCCCATCTGGCGGCCAAAAACATGCGCACAATTATTTATACAATATTTTATATTTAGGGTGTAAAGTATTTGTCTTTAAATTATATTTAAATCCTATTTATTTGCATATATCTACTGCTAGCAAGCAAGTAGATCTAAGTAGACAGGAGCCGCGCGCTCCTGTCCGAACATCTGAAGATCCTCGGGCAGCCGCACAGGATCTTGGGGCGGACGCATGCGCAGTTCAGATCTTCGGCCGGGAGACGAGCAGAGACACAAGGTAAGTGAATGCAGGCAGCGTGCACCCGCACAGACTACGTGGCACAGAAAGTGCCAGGAAGACAGAGAAGTCAGCGCTGGATCGGGGAAAGGCACCGGCGCTGGAGGAACTCCTGAAAACTACAGGAAAGAGGATAGTCGGATAAGGAGACATCATTTAAGGTAAGTCCTTACATTAACAAAAAGTTTTACCTTTAATGTCACTTTAATAAACCCCTAGAATAAACTAGCATTATATTATTATGTATATGCTGGAGGGCACCATTATTTATTTTTGCCGCAGTTCTGGAGTTGGGCTTTAAGGCTTTGTTTACATGCTGGATGCAGACAAGGATCCCTATGATTTTCTGTTTCCTCAGACTTAAAAATAATTAAAAAAAACTATAGCACTTTGCGTACAGTTTATTAAGAAGGAGCAACAATCATAAAGCAGAACTTTAGTTATTGCTTAAAGAAGATCTCCGGGAATTTAAAAAAACATTCCCTTGCAGTGGGACTACCCCCAGTACCTGATCCTTGGTCCCGACCAGTCCTCACAGTGGGGGAGGGAAGGAGAATGGGCACCAGATCCAGGGGGGTACCACCCTTCTGAGACAAAGACATTTAAACTGGGGGATGGTTTACTAGCAACTTTATGGGTCTAACAGTTCCCCAAATTTGTGTAGTGGTACTATAATAAATCAAAGGACTTCAAATAACATAAAACTGGGAATGGTGATCATGCAGGTTCACTGTTCCCTCATTAACAACTATTTTTAGTATAAATCTGGTTTAACAAATACATTGAAAATATCTCTTGTGCTAATTTTTAGGCAAAATATAGGGGTCAATATTCCTGCAGATTTTGGACCCTTAAAAGTATCCACGTGTTCAAGTAAGTTTTCTTGTCTTTCCCTATCAAAATCCTTTACAACCCGATGTGAGAAAAATGGAGGCTGCCATTGATCTGTAAATGCTTTTTGCCTGGTCAAGCGGTGCTCATCTCTAGGGCAGACGTGTACTACTGGCATTATTGTATTGTAGAAGAGCGCAGCCCAAAAAGATCTATTTCTCTTTTGGGTACATAGGCAGATTTGAATCTCCTACCAAGTATTTACAACTCTCTAAACCACTGGAGACCATATGTCCCTCCGGCCCTAAAACCAAGCTTTCATGTTCAGCTGAACTTCTGGTGTCATCTGCAGCAGTTCGTTTAATGATACTCATATGGTGAATCCACTAAAAGGCAGAGCACTGCTGTGTCCTGCCCCCTTTAGTGCAGTTGGGTTTCCATAAAAATATAAGTAAAGCCAAGCCTAGCATGTTGCAATTGTAAAGAAGGTGGAATTTTACTACCGTATATTCTCGAGTATAAGCCGTCCCGAATATAAGCCGAGGTACCTAATTTTAGCAAAAAAAACTGGGAAAAAGTATTGACCCGAATATAAGCCGAGGGTGGGAAATGAGGCAGCTACTGGTAGATAGATACCAATAAAATGTCCTGGTTAGTTGTTGCCATTTGGAATGTAACCCTTGCCAAAACTGACCACAGTATCTATATATTGCAAATGAGAGAAATACAAGTACTCAACATTATGGGACTCAAAAAGCACCTATAGTGTATTAGACAAACACTATATTGCCAAAAGTATTGGGACACCCCTCCAAATCATTGGATTCAGGCGTTCTGTGAAGTTTACTTGCTACTAAATATTCCCGCAGTCAACTGTTAGTGGTATTATAACAAAGTGGAAGCAACTGGGAAACGCCTTCCCAGAAGAGAGAAGAGTTGAAGCTGTTATAGCTGCAAAGAGTGGGCCAACTCAATATTGAACCCTACGGACTAAGACTGGGATGCCATTAAAGTTCATGTAAACGCAGGCGTCCCAATACTGTTGGCAATATAGTGTATAAAGCAGAACTTTAGGAGACCCAAAGAAAAACTTTTTACTCTGTGGCAGATTAAAGCCTAGTCCCAGCCGAAGGTTGGATATATTTGGAAATATGTAAAATAATTTGCTCTGCAATTAAAAGCTGGTTACAAGTAGTTGACATTGTTTGAAAATGTCAGTGTTTGTTGATAGCATCATACATTTATCCCTGGAACAGGTGTCCCCACTTGAAAATGTCCCCTCTAACTCTTGTAGTGACATTTGTACAATTTTGGATTGTTCTGTCTCAGTGACAATGGTCACCAAGACAAACAGAGGGGTGAATCTCCCCCAGCTAGGAGCAGAAAACAGTGATAAAAACAAACAGTAGCCCGAAATCTTCCGTACTCTATCCAACACCAGAAAAGATGTTTATTAAGATACGCTTTTAGAAAATATTTGTAAATTGTTGTCACTTGTTTTCTTCATTTCCTTAGAATTTTCCTCACATCTACAACCATGTACAATTGGAATGAAATCCCTCTTTCCCAGTGGATTTGTATTTAAGAATATGTGGAGACCTGCATTTTGTGAAATATTAAACTTTAGCACTCAAGAGAAGATATACACCTGTTTGCAGGACAAGATGGTGCATATTTTGGGAGACTCAACCTTGCGCCAATGGTTCTACAGTTTAACTAGTATAGTGAAAGGTAAAGCATATGTTGTTACAGTAGTCTATATAACAGTGGTTCTCAACCTCAGGACCCACATTTGTCCTTGGTTATTAAGTCGCGACCCAAGTTGCACTGCACTGGAGCGCATGGTATTGCTTTACTGCGTGTTCTGGTGTTGGCGATCGAACTGTGGGTAGGAGGTGAGTTTGGGGTGGCATTCAGATGAATCACAATGCACCTCCTGCACCAAAAAAAAGTGTTACGTGTGATTGCATGGTACAGTGCATTAATTGCACCGGACTGTGCAATTAACGCACTGTACTGTTGTGAACGGGCCCTCAAAAACACTGACAGACACACAACAACAGACACAATCTCACACACTCAGACAGACATTCTGACACACATATACACACTTCAAAGAGATTTTTTTTGTGTTAAGATCCACCCAGTCACCCTACCTTACAAGAACTGGAGTGGATCATCAGCCTGGGGTCCAGTGTGGGCTGTTGTGCTGTGAGTACCATTCATATGTACATTGCTTGTACAGCTGCCTTGCGCGCCCTATAGGGGTTCCGGGAGCCACTCCAGACCAGGCACCTCTACAGGACACGTGAGGGAGCTGTAAGCAATGCACGTATGTATGGAGACCCCTTGTGGCCATACCCGCAGCCCATCCCACCTCAAGCTGACACTCGACGCCGGGCAGCATATTTTTAATGGCTGCTTGGCATGAGGACTGACAGTGCTGCGCAAGGGTGAGGCTGAGGAGCCCCTCACCTAGTGCAGTGGAAGGCAAGTGGCAATCCACTGAACACAGTGCTGTGAGACACTTTTGGGTCGCGACCCACCAGTTGAAAACCGCAGATACAGTATATATGATGATGAAAAAACATAGATGCTTCACACTAGCTTAGACATTTTGATTGGAGATATATTTTATTTTTAATACATAACTTTTTAGGTGCTGGTAGCTTGTTGCAGGGTATCTACTAGAAGGAAATTTGGTGTCTAAATCAAGTATGAATTCCACTATAAGAACCCAATGCGTTAGGGATGAACTCCAAATATTTATCGATGGAGCGTTCAGACCAAACTTTAGCTGTTCAAGGTTCACCGAATGGGCAAACTAAACTGCCAAACGCTTGGCACGCATTTGTGGCATGATTTTGCAATGTAAAATCCCCCTTGGGATGAAAAAAAAAAACAGGCATTCTGGAATGGGCTACCTTTTGAATGTCTGCACATGGCAGTTTAGCTGCCCTCTAAAAGGTTTCTCAGAAGGGTAGTCTGCCAGAGACGTGAAACAAGCATGCTTTTTCCAGTCAGTGACTCAAAGTGTGGATACCAAATCATCAGTATGACAGCCAGGGATCTAGTATTCCTATTAGAAGAGAAGAGGTCAACAAAAGCAGCCTACATGATTACTTTGTGACAGGTGCACTTTCAAGTGTATCTAAAACCATGAACAAAAATGTAATATATTGCAGCTTACCAGTTCTTGGATGTGGTGGGTGGACTAGTTTTCTATTTTCAAATGTTTTTGTTTGATTGGACAAGGAGGAGATCTTGATGTCATCTACCCCTTCCTCTCGTTCTCATTCAATCAGAGAATGCCTTGTATTCATTGAAAAAAATACAAGACGCTCTCTGAATGATTGAGGTGCCAAGCGAGCGAAACACTGTGTTCATTATACAGACAGCAAGTCACTGGAGCAACACCTGAAAGAGACCTTCACTGACTGTATCTAGCACAGGCTCCTACAGTGAATCATTGCATCCTGAGTGGCCTTCCGGATGTAAAATATGAAGCTTTAGATACAACCAAGCAGGTCCAATGTAAGTTTAAAAAAAAAGATCATTCCAAGAGTTCAACTTTAAAGAACAGTATATGCTAATGCACTATGACGAAATCACATATTAAGAAAGGAAATAATAAAAGTGTACACTAAGCACACGTAGCTTCATCGAATATATAGTTTATGTACTTTTTGTGGAGTTTTACATTGTAGTGACAGGACCGCACAGCCTTCCTTTTGGTTGATCTTCTGCATGGCATTGGGCATGCCAGTTTGCTAAGAGGCAGGCATGATGTATGCTAACGTCACTGCTGTACTCTAGGAAGGGCTGCTGTGTTGTCACTAGGTTCTCTTGCAAGGGGCCTTTGTTAGACAACACAGCAGGGCTGAGCAGGGGGGGCATGTCAATAAAACTGGCAGTGCTGCACATACAAATATGAGCCAGGATTTTTGGGGATAACATGCACTTTAATGGTATGGGGGCAGGATCTCTTTAAGTGCACATTGAAAAAACTATTTTTTATATTACCAGGATTCAGGAATTTCAATCTGCAACGTCAGGGACTGATCTCTCTACTTTTTGCCGTCAATGAGAAGAACAACATTCAGCTACTCTGGAAAAAGCACAGCCACCCATTTGTCGCGAGTCGATTTTACACAGTCAAAGACGACGCTTATATGAGTCAGGAGATTGACCGATTGGCTGGTGGTCCACATTACGTCCTGGTCATCTGTCTTGGACAACACTTCCGACCTTTCCCTATTCTTCTTTTCATCAGGAGAGTTCTCAATGTTCACAGGGCTGTACAACGCCTCTTCTCACGCAGTCCAGACACAAAGGTTATTATTAAAGCAGAGAACACCAGAGAGATCAGTGAAGATGCCGAGAGATTCAGTGACTTCCACGGATATATCCAGTACCTGATAGTAAAGGACGTCTTCAGCGACCTTCCGGTGGCCGTGGTTGACGCTTGGGACATGAGCATTGCTTATAATACCAACAATGTACATCTACCAGAACTTGTAATCAAGAACCAGATACTTATGTTTTTGACATATGTTTGTTAAAGTAGTATTAAATGCTGCATTTTTTTTAAATATTCACGTTACTTGGAATGCATTAACCATTCCCCAATACAAAATGAGTTTGGTATTAAGGCAAACATTTACATTGTTTAATTTAAAAAATCCACTGCCGCCTCTGTTACAGAGTGCTTTTTTCCCATACTTTCGGGTAGGGGAACGCGTTCCCTAAATACTAAACATGTAGTTGCTAAAATGGGACTGTGCAGGCACAGGGAGGAGTAGGGGAATGGTTTGTCTTCCAACTTACCGTATTTTGCGGTCCATTAGACGCACCGGACCATAGAACGCAGGGAGGTCCGGCGCGCCTTATGTAGCACTCGACAGACTGTAGCTTCTGACACAGCTTCTATGACAGAAGCTGTGACAGAAGCTGCAGTTAGTGACCGCTGAGACAGGTGGCGCTGTGTTTACAGCGCCACGGTCTCAGTGATCACACAGAACAGACGAAGAAAGTCCGTTCTTCGTCTGCTCTATGGTGATCTCGATCGTCGCCGCTGCTCGGTTTTAATACGAGTGATCTCATTAGATCACTCGTATTGAACGAGCAGTGGCTCCTACTGCTGAACGTGATTGCCGCCGCTGCTGCTCGGCTTTAATACGAGTGATCTCATTAGATCACTCGTATTAAACGAGCAGTGGCTCCTACTACTCATGAAGTTCTTTTTGAAGTTTTCTCACTATAAGCAAATCAAGCTACAACATAGAAGTGGTGGACTTGGAAACCTGCGTCCCAGCCGGCGATGTGTTTAATATACCGGCTGTGACAACACTGACAGATTTTCAACCTGCCACGCAAGTGATATCTGACTCATGGATTTCCTTTTATCTGCGCCTTCAAGTGCACCTGCATGTGTGGAATAAAATCTTTAAACCTCATCCAGCAACATAGATTGTGGATCACCCTGCAGGTGGATGTCAGTGTGGAGACCTTGCAGCACCTTTCCATCTTGATCACATCACCACAATTGATTGAAACAGATTTCAGAGTCTGGATCGTGTGGACACAGCGGACACAGCTTCAATACTACTTCCTGCAGGGACTGCCTAACCATCCAAATACACTGTACAGTGAGTAGCTCTCCATTTGATACATATGTATCTGCTTTTTCTATACAGCGCTTGTACTTAAAGTTAGTTTTTTGACCATTTATTTGGTCAAAATACATTTTCAACTGCACCTTTTTTCACTCGGGCCATACTAAGGAGGACTTGCCTTTTATTGATTTTAAATGTCTTTGTCAGTTGGTGGTTTTTTGATGCGATTTTGTTTAATGTTGTTTTCTATTTTTTCATTAAATTTTGATACATTGTACTGCCTGTTTTTCTATTATAGACAGCTCCATCTTATGGGATTTTGCATTTAGGGGAGCATTGCTTGTTATTGACAAATAGCAAAATAACATATATATTACAATTGATCTATTGAGATAGGCATTTTGTCATAATCATACTTAACCACATCCATTACACCAGCCAGGAGCGCTCATGCAAAGGTGGCTCCATGAGATCCCTTATGGGGACGGAGACACCCATGAACAGAAGAAAGGGAAGAGAGCTTCTTCAGATAATGAATGCAACTCAACCACAGGCTTAAAATGAATACCACCCAGCAAAGATGGTAGATCCTGAGATCTGCAGCACTATATGGCTCTTACTTAGGTGGATTTAATAACACTTTAAAATTCCCTTAAAGAAAACGGTATTATGAAGTGCATTTGCCAGTTTAACATATCAGAGCAATCACAAAACATTATTATATGTGCACCACTTTTGAACAACTATCTGCTGTGTCCAACAAAACAGCACTATGAAAAGGCTTTCTGCAAAAGGAACCATCTGCTATTGGGAGCCCAATGCCGATAACAGACATGAGGAAAATACCGTCATATAATAAAGATGATCTCAGAATTACTTGAAATAAAATTAAAGGGTTTGCTTGATTCACAATCTTACAATGTGACTCCACAAGCCAAGGAGACAGTGGAGATCCTCTGGGATGTAGAACCTGCCTGTCCAGTGGTCAGATCACCTATACCGACTCTTTCACATCCTAGTTGGTCAGCCACACCAATAGGATGAACATAGGAATTCCAGCTCTTTCTTTCCACTTCTTCCACACTAAAGATAAAGCTCTGACACCCTTAATTTTTAAGCTTGACCCAGAATTGGGTTACACTAACTTTGGACTTTTTAGGCGCCCATATTTTATGAATATACTGTATATTCATAAAATCCAATAGTTTGTTACAAAAATATTGAATTGAAAGTACGCACATATTACCTTCATGTATAAATGTTTATACGAATGGTTCACAAAAAGGTTGTAAGAAAATTGACCTGAAAAAAAAAATAATATATATTCTTCTTCTATTAAAGAGAAGATTTCCTGGGTTTTGGCAGTTGGGTTTAATTCTGGATTCCAGGTCTTGGAGTCAGGGAACCAGGGAAAGGGGAACCTCTGTTGAATAGTACTTGGATGGCAGTCATCCATCTGTGGATCAATGAAATTGTTGAGACTGCAGGAGTTGAAGAGCTTGTAAGCGATAAGAAGGTCTCAGGTCGTCAGGGGGCTCTGAATTCAAGCTTAGTTTCCTGGAGGTTAAAAATCGCATCACTAACACAATGATTAATGAACAGTTAACCGCAATCTTGTCTGATTCTTATGTCAAATTCGAGGAAATTTGGGAGGCATGGATCTCCTATGCAAGCACACGCCATTTTGACCCTACCCAATTACAAATTTAATTGTCTACTACTAATGGAGCTGTTTGACGAATCCTGCTTTCCATCGACGTTCTTCTGTCAGTTTTTATAATCTTAAATGAAATAGAGCATTACAATTTATTATTCTCCTAATGTAGGGTGAAGGTAAACATTACTTGCCTTTACCCACTCTTCCATTGGTACCCCATCCCCTTTACCCCCACTTACACAGGAAATAATTTCCCATGTGCTAAAGAAACGTCAACTACGGGAATAGTTCATAACTCCTTACCCCCTTAAGTCCTTCTTATACCCTATACTATTGATTGTTTAATTGAGTTATTTACCCTATATATGATATTATTTGAATCAATTGTTCAAATATCATTCGAACATGTTTTGTATGTTCCTATATGACTGCTGTGTAAGCTACATTGTATGAGATATTCCTACACTTTGTTACTGCTGCTTATCCAAAAAATACTCAATAAAAAATTTGTGAAAGAAAGTATGCACATATACATTATAAACTGTCACATGACAATGCCATTATATTACAAAACAATATTTGATGGAATCCACATTAAAAAATAAAATTAAAAAAAACTTAATGCTATCTGCCTACTCCCTATTTCCTCCCAAGATATCAATATATCAAGTCACTGAAGGCAGTGGTAGACAAACTTTGGCCCTTCAGCTGTGGTGAAATCACAAATCCCATCATGCATCTGTCTCTGGAAGGCATGCCTGTGGCTGTCAGTCTCACAAATCCTTATGGGACTTAAAGTTCCTCAACAGATGGTGGGCTGATGTTTGGCTACCCTTGGCTTTGTCCTTTTCAGATTCCATTATGTACTGAGCAATCTACCCTTTCTATTGCGAGAAGCATACTGTGAGTAAACACTATGGTCCAAGTTTGCCATCTCCTGCCAGTAGATCATCCATGGAGTCTGTAGGTACCTCTTAGAAGGTCATCTGGGAAATCTGCATAGGACTTGTCAAGCTGTCACTAGGCAAAGAAGACAAAATGTAGAGCTGTTCCCTATAGTAACCATCCATATTTATTTTTTAGTTTCTGTAGGCCACTTTTTGTCTAACATTGTAAGTACCTGTCCTTACAGTTGAAATTGTTAAACAAGTGCTTAAAATGCTCTCTTTCTCTTCATATCAATATTCATAACACTCCCCGAGTAGAAAAAGAAAAACTCGATCTGATACAACTGATAGATCTATAGTAATGCTTGATTAGTAGGACTAGGGATCAGTGTTCATGTAAATCTGAAAAAATGGGAATGTACCCCTTCAAGGGGGTAACCCGTAATTACAGTGTGTGTTGTGTGTGGATCTGGTTATGGCCCAAAGCTGCTGCCTCTCTGGTCGCGATAGGAGGGGGTCGCTCAACAGAAGTTCAAATCCTGGATGTATGGTTAGGCATACCTTATAAAAAATGGTTCTCGCTTGAAGGTTTGTTTAGGTCGTTTACTTTAAAGCGGACCTTTACCCAGATCTTTAAAATAACAAACACACCTTTAGAAATGTTTAGTAATGACAATCTACAAACACATACTTCTAGATAATTGCCGGCTTGTATTCTTTACATACCTTATTTCTCTTTTCTTCCCCAGTCTTCTGACATTGGTCATGTTTACCAAGGGCAGATTACTAGCTCTCCTATTACTTCCTGGATTTCTGGCACATGTGACTAGACATGTGACCATGCACATCATCTCAGGGGAGGAAAATGCCTTTCCCCGAGATCTCATGAGATTACAGATGAGATTTCCCAGCAATGCTCTGCTGATGATAAGGCAAACTCAGTGTGCATTGCGTTGGCAAACTGAAGTCATTTTGTCATTTCAAAGCAGGAAGTTAATGCTCTGCAAGTGTAAATATTTCATAATCACAGCATTTTACACCTGACATATCTATGTTATTATTAATCATAAGACATGGAGGGATGCATTGGTAGTATTTGATTTTTGAGTGTAAAAGTCCACTTTAATATTGTTGTCAGATACAGCCAATGCATTTCAGGAGAATTAGACTCCTCGTTCCCCACTTGAGGACTTGAGCAACCATAAGCAGTAAATTCAGAAAGAGTTGGACTTTGTAGCCCGAATTAGGGCTAGATGAGTGCTGTAATACCGTGCAAGCTGAAGATTGGGATCTGCAGCAGAACTGGGGTAATCCGAAATCCAGGGTCAACAAGCCGAGGTCAGACTGAGCAGGCAGAGAAGGTACACGAGGATGAGGCAAAGGCAGTCCAGTAAACAATCCGTGGTCAAAGGCAGGTGGCAGGCAAGAATGGTCAAAACAATCCGTGGTCAAAGGCAGGCTGCAGGCAAACCGGGTCAAAGTAAATCCGGGTCGAAGCAAACAGGCAGGTATCACGAGAAACTGGGATCAAAGGACACAAGACTTCAGGTCGGTTGAAGAGACAATCCAGCAATGAGTTAGTGTGCAGGGTGAGCTTAAATAGGGAAGCCAATAGATCAAGTGCGTCACTTCCTATGCACCATTTTGCGCGCTTTTCCGCGCCCAGTGCGTGGCGCCCTAATGCGCGCAAGTGTCCTCTGAATAGTACGGGAAACGGGACTTGGCGCATGCGCAGAAGCAGCAGGTTGCTGACAGCTGGGCTTCAGTGTGACCCGTTTTCAGTGAAAACTAGATCATTCTGTCTGTCTGATAGATCCAGTTCTCACATCTTCCTCCCAGGAACATATATATTCCCTGGTGATCCAATAGATCTGTAAGTCTTCCAGTTCCTGTAATAGAGTGATGCCGCTGTTTGTTCTGCTGTGAAATCGCACAGCAGCGCTGTCATCATCTGGAAAGGGTAGTCTTGGATGGAAATGGACATTAAGTACGAGACAGACAAATTAAACACACCAAACACATTTTAAAGGAGAACTATGGGGTTAGGGCTTTTCCCCATAGTTATCCTTAGGGTAACGGGAGGACACAAACTAGCGTCCTCCCGTCACCCTAGGCTCAGTATACCGCGAGCTGTAGCTTGCGGTATACTGAGACGCCGACAATTATGTCTGGATCGGCCCAGCTGCGTGACTGACAGCTGGCTCTGCCTATCTAGAGGCAGAGCCAGCTGTACACGCCCCCTCTCCTGTCTGTTCCGCCAGTCAGCGCTGGCGGATCGGAGCGGGGAGGGGGGAATCCAGCCCCTCCCCTGTCACGGCAGAGAGCCGTGAAAGGATCGAGAGGTGAGCGAACCCGGTATGTGTTCGCTCACCTCCCGATCTACTGAGCCGACCTGTGACAGTCTCATTGTCACAGGTCGGCTAGAACTATGAGGTGAGTGAAAAGCACTCACCTCATAGTTCTCCTTTAAGCAGTTATACCAACAGTTTTTCTTTTGGGAAAAAGGCTAAGGCACATGAATTAAATGTGATCATTGTAAGCTCCCCTGTCAGTGTTAAATGGTTTCTCCTAACCTCTGTAACTAGCGCTTTTGCCGGACAGCTTGGCCCGCTAAGAAAAAATGCCTCTACTGGGATGACCAACAGTTAATAAAACTGTTACAGGGAGACTCCGAACAATAAAATACCATGCTAATCCTATTGAAAGACTGCAACAGATATGTCATTTATGATTTCTCCCATAGTTCCACTTTAAGCTATTTTAGAACTCGATCTCTGTCAGGCCTATCAACCTCTGGAGGGATCCTACTAATTTGTAGTTGGGATTTAGGCCACATTCACACCGTTGTGTTTTTCATGCATTGCAGTTGGTCCGGTGCCTTTAGGCACATTATGCATATGGTCAGTTCATGCCTATGGAAGGTGTGCTTTTCTGGAAACAGCACCAAAGATACAGCAAACAGCTCTTTTTTAATAAAGTGCAATAAAAGGCAAAGGAGTGAAAGTAACTTTACCCATAAGATTGAGACTTGGTTGGCTTGGCTGAGGGATAACCCTTCCGCCCAGTGCAAAGCTGGGTAAATGCTGTTTACATGGCATTATCGCCACTAGTACTATGCGCCTCAGCTCTGTCATTCATTGTAATTGACAAGGATCTACATCGCTGGACATCATGATTGACCTGTGGATTCCATCGATAGACATTTTTTTTTTGTGGCATAAAGGAATTGTCAAAAACCTTTTTTTTTTTTCCAAATAAAGGGCTTTTTTACAGTGCTGCGTGTTTATATACAATTTGACTTTTTTTTTACAAATACCCCTAACTCATGTACGAGGAAGGGCGGCATCTGGGTGCCCCTTTTTAAAAGGGGCACCCAGATTTAGATAAGCCCCCCCCCCCCCCAGGGTTTCCAGCCAGCTGACACCCCGACACAAGACACTAAGTGCCAATGCTGGCACTTTAAATTGTTGTATAGATGCAGCTGAGGAGGCCCCAAGCATGCGTGGGACCTCAGGCAGCCGCGTCTGCTTGAGGCCACATCTTCTTGTGAGCTGCAGGCACTTGTAAACAGGCGCAGGCTGGCCCACACATCTCTTCCACTGTCTGTATGACACAAAACTGTCCGCAAAGCCCACCTGAGAGGCCACACAGTCCACCTGAGAGGCCACACAGCCCTTTTGAAAGCCCAGAGAGTCCACATGAGAGCCCGCACAGCCCTGGTGAGAGCCCGCACAGGCCACCTGAGACCCTGGAGACATCAGGGTGCCCCAGAAAAAACATAGTATGTAGCTTCATATTATTTTGTATTGCTGTATAATGTATTGCTGGGATTTGTAGTCCTCTATAGAGAGTGTCCTTACTCACTCCCCTTGGCTGTCTCTTCTTGCTTTTTCTCCTGGTTGCCTCTCGTCTTGCGGCGCTAGAGTGTTCGGATTTCTCTTGAAGAATAGGTGGCAACCCAGCCCCCTGCCCACAGACCTCCACAACCACCGAGCCAGGGTTGTGGGGAAGAGGCCCTTGACCTCATTGACATGGGGACAAGGTGCTTTTCCATGGGGTCCCCCCACTGGCAAAGCCCCCTCCCCATGTCAAGGGCATGTGGCCTAGTATGGAGCGGGGGGAGGGAAATCCTGCGATCGTACGATTATCGTAAGGTGTGTGGAAGGTCGCACGACTTTTAACTTACGAACATGTTCGAAAACCCGCCGAGCATCGTACGATGTTCAGCGGGTGTGTAGCATGTTCATATGATAAAAGCCGGACGGGCCTTTGTGCGCAAGCGCACACTGCCCGTTCGGCATTGCGGTCATCGGAAGCCCGCCCCTCAGAGACCCAGGTTCAAACCCTGAACAGGTGCTGATCAGAGAGGTATGTGTCACTTCCTTGGGGGTGCTGGGAAATTTTTGTGCAGTGTCATACCGTACGTTTGCATGGTACTGAGGTGTTGCATCTTCTGCCACACTCTACCATGCTGCTGCAGCCACGCTCTGATGTGAAGGCTCTGAAGTGATGAGGGGACTGTGATGTGATGGTAGGACTCTGAAACGAAGAGGGGACTCTGATGTGAAGGGAAGACTCTGATGTGAAGGAGGGACTCTTATGTGAAGGGGGACTCTGATGTCAAGGGGGGACAACTGATGTCAAGTGGGAACTCAGATGCCAAGGGAGAACTCTGATGTCAAGGGAGAACTCTGATGTCAAGGGGGGACTCTGATGTGAAGGGAGAACTCTGATGTGATGTAATCTCCATAGAAACCGCTATCTAGGATGAGGATGTGGACTGTATTTTGGGGATGGTGACATTAATGTATTAGACTGGGGTGTGTCGATAGCTTGCATATTATAAAGGGTAAGGTGACTATAAAACAAGGTTGAGAAAGGCTGCCATAGACAATGGATGTGACGTTCAGCCATTTAACACTTTTGGTTATTTCACTTATTTATTGAGATCTTCAATAGACCAGAAATATGGGAAGAAGAGTAACTTGCACCCAAGAATGACTATCCCTTTAAAAGGAGGACAGTTGTAATCTATGACAGGTCCTCTTTATTAAGCCAAGAAAACACGAACAGAAGATACAAACAAAGGTCTTGTAGCCGAGTCATTGAAGAAGACGAAACTACACGTTGGCTATAATAGTAAAATCGGTAGTACATGTTTATTGTCCCTATGTGCAGTAAAATAACCCCGCGCTCTCTTCTCGGGGTGACCTATATAACGGTCAC
>NW_017307977.1:120806-187750 GCF_000935625.1 Nanorana parkeri
AGAGAGGCTCTGTGGTGGGCGCGCGTGCGCAGTGCGAATCCACAGCAGCTTCTATTGTGGAGCTTTCGGGCGTCGTGTTTGTTGTGCGGGCCGGCGGTCCATGACGGTATTGTGTGGCCCCCGGTGGACGGAGGCGAGGCGGTAGCGTGAAGGATGTGTGTGAAGACTTAGTGTGGCGCTCTCCAGGCCCCCCCGCTCCCGGTTAGCTCAGCAGCCGCCTCTCGGCGCTTCACCTTCACGGAGAGGCCCCCCTCCAACTCCCTCCTTTCCCCCTCCCCGCCGCCGGCCATGGAGCCGACTTTTCCCCCCAGCATGCTGATGTTCAGCCACCTCCCGCCCGTCACCACCTTCGCCCGCCTGGGCTCCGACCTGCTGCCTCATCCTCCGCCGCCGCACATCCTGCCGTGCCCGGGAGACATGATCCTGAAGAAAGAGCCCGGATCCCCCCCGAACAACGACTTCATGCACGGCCTGAGCGCCATCAAGCAGGAGAAGATCGGGGAGCACGAACAGTACCATTACTACGGGGAGAGGCCAGCCGAGATCCTAGAGGTGACGGTGGGGAGCATCCCAGAGCTGGGCCTCAACAGAGAGGTGAGATTAGCCAGGCCTTCTCCCCTGCAGGAGAGCAAGGTGTATCTAAAGGGAAAGGGTTAATACCTGTGTTGGGTTTGGGAAGGGTTAATACCTGTGTTGGGTTTTATTTTGCAATCTGGATCCCATTGGGGAGATTTCCCGTTACTTCCTGTCCCAGGAGTGCAACAGGAAGTGAGGGGTAATTTCTTCAAGGGCCAGTGCACGTCGGGTGCAGTTGGATGTCCCAAAACAAACAGGAGGCAGTTTGCCTTAGGGCTCATTCACACGGGAATCGGCCGGAACGTACTGCTTCGTGCTGCATGCACGGCCGTATCGGGCAGCTCCCGGCAAGGACAGGTGCTGCGTGTAATTAGCAGGCAGCCCCTGTCCTTCTCTATGGTACTACGCAGCCATACGCCCACCTACGCTCCCCTCAAGTGCAGGTCCCTGCGGGTGCATGTTTCCTGGCTCGGACGCAGACATGATCTATCCTGTCAATGTACGAGTACGCTCACGTGCAGGGCGGGTGAGCATAGGGCAGCGTTCGGCAGTGTAGTCCCATAGAGAAGGACAGGGGCTGGCCGATTCCCGTGTGAATGAGCTCTTATCAATAGGCATTGGTCTGAGCACTGTGGTAGCGTGTGCTGGGATAAAGTACGTAATGTGCTTTTTTTCAGCATGGCATGGTGCGACGCGGTCCACTGCGTCACACTGCCCTGCGGCTGATGGAACTGATTGCATTGTCACTTTGTGACATTTCAATAAAGTTAGGAACCAGGGGTCTTGCTGCACTCCTTACCGGAACATCAAAGAGACCCGTGTAGACGGGTGGGTGCTTGTAGTGACCACGGATGGCACCGTGAACAGCTCAAATGCAGAAATAAAGTCACCAGCACGCTAAATAGTAGTTTAGCAATCGTCCATTTAATGACACATTGCCATTCAATGAATGGCAATGTGTCATTAAATGGACGATTGCTAAACTATTATTTGGCGTGCTGGTGACTTTATTTCTGCATTTCAATAAAGTTCTCACAAAGGTTACAGTGCGATGTGGCGATCCAGCCTTCACAGCGCACGCCAGCGGCTGCGTCCTAATGTAGTTGCTTCTGTGAATGAGCCCTGAGGCAGTTGTCGCATGAACAAGTGTCTATATGAAAGATCTATAGGGTAGGGCTTGGTTCTCCATATAGATCTTTATTAATAGAGAGGTCCCCAGTGAGCGGAAAGAGGTCCTTGTCCCCCTAAACAGATCTTTAGCTTTCACTAGAGGGATCACCAGCAGGAAGGAGGTACTGATTCCACTATACAGATCTTTATAACTAGAGTTGTCACCAGCAGGAAGAAGGGGGTCTGGATTCTTCTATATAGATCCTTAGCTATACCTAGACGAATTCCCAGGAAGAGGAATGAGGTCTGGATCTCCCTATATAGACATTTTGGGTTATCACTAGAGGGATCTCCATCAGCCTGATGGAGGTCCTGGTCCCCCTGTTGAGATCTTTAGTTATCACTAGAGGAATCTCCATCAGGAGGAATGGAGGTCCCGGTCCCCCTGTAGAGATCTTTAGTCATCACTAGAGGGATCTCCATCAGGAAGATGGGGGTTCTGGTCCCCCTGTATAGATCTTTAGTTATCACTAGAGGGATCTCCATCAGGAGGATGGAGGTCCTGGTCCCCCTGTAGAGATCTTTAGTTATCACTAGAGGGATCTCCATCAGGAGGAAGGATGTCCTGGTCCCCCCGTATAGATCTTTAGGTATCACTAGAGGGATCTTCATCAGGAGGAAGGAGGTCTTGAATCTCCCTTTATAGATATTTAGTTGTACCTCATGTAGAATACTGTGTCCAGTTCTGGAGACCTCACTTACAAAAAATATTGATAGTTTAGAACGAGTCCAGAGATGGGCATCAAAAATAGTGAAATGTTTTATCCCTCAGACATATCAGGAGAGACAGAAGGAACTTAATATGTACAGTCTTGAAGAAAGAACGGGGGGGGGGGGCAGGTTTGAAACCTTTAAATACATTAAGAGTGTGAATAGGGGTCAGGAGGGCAGTATTTTCAGTATAAAGATAAGAAACCTGGGGGCATGACCTCAAACTTGGTCTTTCTGCTGTCACTCTTTATGTTTAAGTGTCTCAATTGGAAGGGTTCACTTCTTGTTCTGGGGACAGTTGTGAAATTTGGGTTTTTCATCACAAATTCGGTGACGATGGGCACTAGGACAAATAGAGAGGGTGACTTTTCTTAGCAGGGACACAGCCTTAAATTGAACATGTACCTTTGCTGTGAGAACAAAAAGTTTTGGCTGTGCATTCACTTTAAGTGATGATTTCCTTGGGAGGCTTGTCATCTGCTAAACTCAGATCCATTCACTGTAGTTCAGATGAGTATTGATTCCTAAGGTACGTGGATCCTGGCATTCAAAGGTGCTTGGCACCAAAGCTAAGGCAGCAAGATGTACTTTTTCATCTTACGTTTGGCACAGCGTCTGTGAATATCATACAGGCCAATAGAGTCTGAATGTGACCTGCTATAACATAGAAAAGTTTGTGAAAAGTGCACCGCTCACATTCGTATGCCCAAACTCCTCAGTCCCATCCAAAAGGCCGGGTGCCAGTCGACAGAGGCACACCACGGCCTTTACCAGTAATCCAATGTATGTGAATCCGCACTCAACAGTCAGGACCTCCAATATAAAAAAGCATAGGGCATTGGTTCATTGCATGATAAGAGAACGCCATAGAACAGGACATGGGTTCTTTGCATGGTGAAAGAATGTCATAGCACAAGACATGGGTTCATTGCATGGTCGGAGAACACAATGGCACAGAACATGGGTTCATTGCATGGTGACAGAATGCCATAGCATAGGAAATGTGTTTATTGCATGGTGGGAGAATGCTATAGCACAGGACACGGTAGAAAATGGTACAGGTACATGGTAGAAAAACTCCATAGCTCAGTACATTGGTTCATTACATAGTCAGAGATCACAATAGAACAGGGCCATGGGTTCATTGCATGGTGACAAAATGCCATAACCTAGGACATGGGTTTATTGAAGGCTAAAAGAACACCATTGCACAAGAAATGGGTTAATTGCATAGTAGGAGAACACCATAGCACATGGCATGGTTGAAGAACACAATAGCATAGGACACAGGTTTCATTAAATGATGGGAGAATGCCATAGCATAGGACACAATAGTACGGGGCATGGGTTCAGTGCATGATGGGAGAATGCCATAGATCTAGACATGGGTTGATGGCATGGTGGAATAATGCCATGGCACACAGCATAGGTTCATTGCATGGTTGAAGAACACAATAGCACAGGACATGGGTTCGTTGCATGGTTGAAGAACACAATAGCACAGGACATGGGTTCGTTGCATGGTTGAAGAACACAATAGCACAGGACATGGGTTCGTTGCATGGTTGAAGAACACAATAGCACAGGACATGGGTTCGTTGCATGGTTGAAGAACACAATAGCACAGGACATGGGTTCGTTGCATGGTTGAAGAACACAATAGCACAGGACATGGGTTCGTTGCATGGTTGAAGAACACAATAGCACAGGACATGGGTTCGTTGCATGGTTGAAGAACACAATAGCACAGGACATGGGTTCGTTGCATGGTTGAAGAACACAATAGCACAGGACATGGGTTCGTTGCATGGTTGAAGAACACAATAGCACAGGACATGGGTTCGTTGCATGGTTGAAGAACACAATAGCACAGGACATGGGTTCGTTGCATGGTTGAAGAACACAATAGCACAGGACATGGGTTCGTTGCATGGTTGAAGAACACAATAGCACAGGACATGGGTTCGTTGCATGGTTGAAGAACACAATAGCACAGGACATGGGTTCGTTGCATGGTTGAAGAACACAATAGCACAGGACATGGGTTCGTTGCATGGTTGAAGAACACAATAGCACAGGACATGGGTTCGTTGCATGGTTGAAGAACACAATAGCACAGGACATGGGTTCGTTGCATGGTTGAAGAACACAATAGCACAGGACATGGGTTCGTTGCATGGTTGAAGAACACAATAGCACAGGACATGGGTTCGTTGCATGGTTGAAGAACACAATAGCACAGGACATGGGTTCGTTGCATGGTTGAAGAACACAATAGCACAGGACATGGGTTCGTTGCATGGTTGAAGAACACAATAGCACAGGACATGGGTTCGTTGCATGGTTGAAGAACACAATAGCACAGGACATGGGTTCGTTGCATGGTTGAAGAACACAATAGCACAGGACATGGGTTCGTTGCATGGTTGAAGAACACAATAGCACAGGGCATGGGTTCGTTGAATGATGGGAGAATGCCATAACACAGGACATGGGTTCGTTGAATGATGGGAGAATGCCATAGCACAGGGCATGGGTTAATTTAATGGTGGCACAACACAATAACACAGGACATGGGTTCATTGCATGGTTGGGGAATTCTGTAGTACAGGATTTGAGTTCATAGCATGGTGTGCGAATGCCATAACTCAAGACGTAAGTTAATTGCATAAAGGGTGAACATCGTGGCTAATGCACACAATAGGGGCACAAGTCAGTATGGAGGTGTACACCACAGCATTTGGAGCTGATTGTGTGCATCTGTGAAGGAGGTCTTGTTCACACCAAATGCAATTATAAAGGGATGTCACTTTGTGTGCTACAACATGGGTTTCCAGAACCATCACAGTGCAGTTCTGAAGTGCGTTTAGGCACAGGTTGCATGGATGAGATCTGATTGTACAGAATAGAGGTGATGTATAGCATAGAGGGTTTGGTGACTTTAAGGATATTGCGGTCATGCTGTTGAACCAATGGTGTCCGACTCACCCTGATGCTGTATGTAGAAGTTCACAGGTATGACTGCTTTTGTTTCCTGAATTTTAGGTGTAGTCACAGTATGTTTTGTTTCACTATGGCTCAGCGTAGAGGTCCATTGAGTCCCAAGGTCTGTTTCATTCAGTGTTTACAGGTCTAGACACCATTGCCACAAACAAGGCTACCTAGAATATCTGGTATCTGTCAATGTGTAGAAGTGAGTTGCATTATATACGACGACACAGAGTACCAATACCGATGCCATGTGCCCCGATTATCAGGAAGTCATGACCTGTCGCCCGGTTTGCTGATTGCCTGGGAAGCCGGTGTTCTATCGAAAGAGCACCAGCTTCACTTGACGAGGCTGCCTGGCTTCCTGACCGATCAGGAAGACGGGAGGCGGGTCATGAGGTTCCATTCAGCTTCCTGATTGGCTAGGAAGCTGGCTTCACTTGTTCCTAGGCAGCCCGGTTTCCTGAGCAATCAGGAAGCCGGGAAGCGGGTCATTACATGCCGCCCGGCTTCCTGATTGGTTAGGAAGTTAGGCTGCCTAGCACCAAGAGAAGCCCTGCTTCCTAGCCAGGCAGGAAGCAGAGAGGCTAGTCATAACCCACCGCTGGGCTTCCTGTTTGGAAAGGAAGCCGGCTCCATGCTCCCTCGGAAGTTCCGGTATTGGAGCATTTGTACGAGTACTCGCCCAAAAACCTAGTATCTGCGCCAATCCTACCATCTGTATTGGTTCAGTTCTTGTTCAGTAAGTTAAAGGAGAACTATGAGGTGAGTGCTTCTCACTCACCTCATAGTTCTAAGCCGACCTGTGACAATGAGACTGTCACAGGTCGGCTCAGTAGATCGGGAGGTGAGCACACACATACCGGCGTTCGCTCACCTCTTGATCCTGTCACGGCTCTCTGCCGTGGCAGGGGAGGGGCTGGATTCCCCCCTCCGATCCGCCAGCGCTGACTGGTGGATCGGACAGGGGAGGGGGCGTGTACAGCTGGCTCTGACTCTAGATAGATTGATGTCGGGATCCGCTCCTGCTGCGGCGTCTCAGTATACCGCGAGCTGTAGCTTGCGGTATACTGAGCTTAGGGTAACGGGAGGACGCTAGTTTGTATCCTCCCGTTACCCTAAGGAGAACTATGGGGAAAAGCCCTAACCCCATAGTTCTCCTTTAAATGAATTGATGTACTTCATCTTAATACACCTGTCATGAGGAATGTGGGTCTGCCATTGCTGACCATATCCTGAAAATGATGGGTGTCTGTCTGTCCCACATCTCTTTTTTGGAGTTGCAATCCCTCAACATGCAGCAAATAAACGCAACATATCTACTGTTGCTGCAAAATCAATTGCAGTAGGACGCGTTTGGGAATGGTTTGGCATTCCAAGCATTCGTATGAATATATAGTTATGCTTTTATTTTTTTAATAGTTCAGCAGACGTGTACATTTGTCCCATCACCATGGTTCAGCATGTAAGCACACTCATTGAATAGTATTGCATGTGCTAGTGATTGCACATGATTGTTGAATTTGGCATTGAACACAAGGCAATAAGGTAGAGGCTTCTGTGTTAAGTTTGTCTTTGATCCATAGTACTTGATAACATCCTTTACAGGTTGAGATAACACATTTACAATGGTACCCACTTTCTTTTGAGGTGTGCTTAATTTAGGGATGCACTGATACTAGTATTGATGCTAAGAAGTTGGGCGAGTACTCGTATCGTACTCGCCCAAATGCTCCGATGCCTAGCCCGATACTTCCAGAATCAGGAAGCCGGGCAGCGCGTCATTACACGCTGCACGGCTTCCTGATTGGCTGGGAAGCTGCCCCCATGCTTCTTGTCACTTGTGATGAGAGAGCATGGAGCCGGTTTCCTGGCCAATTAGGAAGCCAGGCAGCGCGTAATGACGAGCTGCCCGGATTCCTGATTGGCCAGCTTTCGACCACTCAGGAAGCCAGGCGCCGTGTAATGGCACGGCACCTGGCTTTTTGATTAATCGGGATGCCGGCTTCATGCCCCCTTGTCACCTCATGACAAGGGAGCATGGAGCCAGCTTCCAGGTAAATCAGGAAGCCGGGCGCTGCATTATTACACAGCGCCCGGCTTCCTGATTGGCCAGAAAGTCGACTCCATGCTTTCTCGCACGCCTAGTGAGGAGAAGCATGAGGACGTCTTCCCTGCTGATCAGGAAGCCAGGTGGCGAGTCATTACACGCCGCCTGGCTTCCTAAATGGGACTTCCAGTACTCTGTATTTGGTATCGGCGGGTACCGGAAAAAAAAATATCGGCACTCGTACTTGATACCGAAATACCGGTATCGGTGCATCCCTAGTTTAATTCCTCACATAATGCACTGAATCATGGTTCATTGAACCCTAAGGTGTCAAGCTGCAGGGTGGTTATTGGTGCTATAAGATGGTGGCCAGTCATTTTTCAGTCTGTAAACAGAACAGAATTACATAGAAAGGTAAGGTGCATATATTTAGGGCCCATTCACACTGATGCTTTGTGGCAATGCGCAGTACAGCTTGCGGTTTATAGAGTGTTACTGCAGCGCATGACCTGCGTGGTTGCAGAATCGCATTTCAACACAGGTGCATTTCAGTGCAACTTGCAGCCATCTACATTGAGTGCATTCAGAAGAAATAGGTCAAGTGCATTTTAATGCAAACAAAGAAAAGAGATGATCACATATTCTGTTCACTAAAAACGTCTTTCCTTTGTTCCAAATTGGCATAGGACACAAGATTTAGCTCTGAGGTATTTCCCGCTGTACTCAGTGCTTTGTCATGCAAAGCTCAGTGTACATTCTAGAGGATAAAGAACAGGAAGGTATGGAGCCTCCATTGCAGAATAGACATAGGAGCGATCAGCTGTGCATGACAACCAATCAGCTTCTCTTTCATTTTTAAGCCGTAACTGAACAAACTGATAAGAGAAACTGGTTACTATAGGCAGCTGCTCCAGATTGGACAGATTCCCTTTTATATGTTTCTTTTGCTCTAAAAAGCCTTCTTGCTAGGGCAGATATGGGATTGTACAGACTGGTACAATATACAGTGGTATCTCGGTTCACGAACAGGAAGTTCGGCAAAATGTTGCTTTCGTTCGCGAACTCCCCATCGGGTGACGAACACAACCACAGCCATCTTCCTCGCTGTGTCACATGGGCGTGGCTTCCTCTAGTCGAGATTGCGGTCTGATCACTGTTTGATTCGGTTCGCGATCAGAATCGTGGAACAAATTAAGTTTGTGAACCGAGGTACCACTGTATTGCCGGGATAGCCAAGCTTGAGCCCTCCAGCTGTGGTGAAACGCCAAATCCCCATCATGTGTCTGTGCCTGAAAGTCATGCCTGTGGTTGTCGTAGCCTTGCAATGCATTGTGGGATCTTTTGTTTGGATACCCCTGGTCTATAGGTTTTGTTAGGTCACTAGGTTGTCATTACAGAGCATTGATGATAGGTGACAGACTGAGCTGGTAGACATTTCCCATTGATTTTATCTTTTTTGTTTATGGCTTGGTTTAATTTCTCGACTTTTATGCATACCCATAGAACTGCAAATCCCGGCAAGTCCTTACAGGTCTCTTGTGGAAGGACATAGAAGGGAATTTATGAAAACTGGAGCAGACAAAATCTGGAGCAGCTGTGCATGGCAACCAATCGGCTTCTCTCGTTTACAAATCTTAACTGAACAAACTGAATAGGGAAGCTGATTGGTTGCCATGCACAACTGCTTCAGTTTTGATAAATTCCCCTCATAATCTATATTAAAGAGCAGCTGCTTTTTCTTGTTGAAGTTCGGGGTATAGGCTTGTTTACTTTTTACTAAAAGTACACTTGTCTTTGATTTGTTTGCTTTAGCCTTATGTGTTTTGTTATTGTTTTTATTGCTTTTATTTTACACCCACACAATCTACATTTTGCTGTTGGGTGAAGCAACAGATGTATTTATTAACGTGTACACAAAGCTAATTTATGTAGTGTTCCCTTGTAAACACTAACCTAGGGCATTGGGTTTTGTCATTGATACTAGATTATGGTTGGAGGACATCTATGATCCAACCACAAGTTAAAGGAGAACTATGAGGTGAGTGATTTACACTCATCCCCATAGTTAGAGCACATGTGTGACATTGAAACGGTCACACATCGGCTCTATTGATTGGGAAGTGAGCGAACACTTACCGCTGATCCATCTCCTTGCAGAGAGCGGTGACTGGAGGGAAGGACGGGGGAGGGTGTGGGTACAGATGACTGCTTCTAGATAGGCAGGGCTCGCTGTCAATCAGCCAGCTGGGTGGGTCTCGACGGTATTGTCAGGATCCGTCCCAACTGCGGCGCTCTTAGCATATATCGGGCAATAGCCATCACAACGCAGTGTTGTGAACTGACCCGATTTAAAACAGGGCAAATGACCTTGTCTCTGCGTTAGCGCTGCACTTTAAAAGGTGGCCAGCACAACCTAAACACATCCGGTGGGAATGTTCCCTTGCTGTATTTAATGCCAAAGGTGCTTGTCACCAGACACTTCCTGTCTGGTGAAAAGCTTGTCCCCAAGACAGGAAGCAAGCTGAAATCTCTCTAACGGCAACACAGAAATAAAAATGCTTTTTTAAAGTCTAGTAGGGGAATTCTAGGACCTCTTGTCAACTCTTAATTGTAGTCTGTTTCTCAGTTGCAGATTTCCTCTCTGCTAAGACGCTCTCCCCTGAACAGAAATGAAGCAAAAAGAATTCTAAAGGGACCCCCAGATAGCAGTAAAACATGACCGAGGTTCTAAGCTTTTCCCATTCCGTCTAAGGCCCCATTCACACCACGGCGTTTCATTACATGTTTTTTTTCCCTCGCTGAAACGCATGCAAATCAAAATCCCATGTATTTATATGAAGGCCGTTCACGCAAACGCACTGAATTGCATGTGACAATACACCCGTTGTTTAAAATGGCGCATGAGCTTCTTTTGTGGTGCTTATCAACTCGCTTTCCTCTATAGACTTCAATGGAAACGTGCTGTACAGCAAGTTTTTGCAGCGGAGATTGCTTCCCATTGGACAACTGAAAACGAGCTGTAAACGAACCTTAAAACACTCTTCCAGTTGAAAGGAAAACATGCTGAAACACGCAGTGTGTTAGGGCTTCAAAACGCCTCCCCATTTTATGGATAAGATGAGAGGGGTAGGGGTTCTGGGGTCCGACAGGGTGACAATGCTTCACCATGGATTCGGTACAGTGAGTGAGTGTTGTCAAGCAAAGTATACACGCAGTGAATTTCTTGATGGCGTATTAAGCAATTGTAAGCTGCAATATTCCAATTTTCTTTTTGGGATTAGATATACAGGACTTGAAATCTCGGCCCGGTACCCAGTTTGTACTTCTATCACTATTTTCATTGATTCAGCAGACTCATTCACTTTATTTAACCCCTTCATGACTGAGGCCCTTTTTTCAGTTTTTGCACCCATGTTATATTCCACATTTTAGGCCTGAAAAGAAACAGATAAGTAGCAGCAAATGTGTATGGGTCAAAGAGCACAGCAGGTGATTGGTTGGGAGCTAAACAATAGGTTTCTTGTCCAGGTCATATCTCGTTATCTGACATGTTTTCATACTGTCTGTGCCGTGTTGACTAGACGGTTTGAAAATAACATTCTATTACACAGTGTACCCAGCCTGATTAGGCGCATCCTGCACAAAATGGACACCTCTATAAAGTAAATGAATGCTGTTGTCTCCATTAAAAAAAAAAAATGGAGGAATAATGAAGGTGCTGCGCAGTACTCGATAAGCAGCAGCAGCAACATAAATGCCGTGGAACATTATTTAATGTTCTTGGTAAGGCCCTTATTTATGTATTTGCTCCCTGTTGTGAATGTAAGCACAAGTATCATTAGTCCTTAAAGGAGAACTGTGAGGTGAGTGATTTTCACTCCCCTCATAGTTTGAGCCGACGTGTGACAATGAGACTGTCACACGTTGGCTCTATAGATCGGGAAGTGAGCGAACACATACCGTCTCTCGCTCACTTCTCGATCATCTCCCTGCAGAGAGCCGTGACTGTCAGTCACCACTTCCCCGCAGGGATCCCGCTCCAATCCTCCAGTGCTAACTGGAAGAATGTACAGGGCAGGGGGTGGGCACAGCTAGCTCTGCCTCTAGATAGGCAGAGCCCGCTGTCAAGCAGCTGGGTGTATCTCGACAGCATTGTCGGGATCCGTTCCGGCTGCGGCGATCTCGGTATATAGTGAGCAATAGCTCACTATATACTGAGCTTTGGGTCACGGGAGGAGGTTAGAATATGTCCTCCCGTGACCCTTAAGAGAGCTATGGGATAAAAAGGTTATCCCATAGGTTTCTTTTGAAACCCATTTCGAGGAAAACCAAAAATCTACCCTTGTGGTGGAGCTACCCCGCACTGCAAGGGTTAAGTGCATGTTTATGTCTAGGGGCTGGAGTAAAGCAGATTTACTTACCTGACCCACGCTCCTCTGGCGGTCAGCGATCTCCTCTTCAAGTTTAATGCAGGTCTATTGACTTAATGAAGTTTGCGGTCCAGTACCTTTTTGGTTTTTGTTTGACAAGAATGTGTCGCCTAACATCACATATAGATATATTGTATTGTATAAAAGTTGCTGCTAGTTTTGCTCAGTTAATAATTGTTAGTGCACCTGCCTCCCCCACCATAGGGTAGCTGATAGTCTGCACGTCTCAAGCCAGTCTTGGGAAGCATTAAATGGTTTGCTGTTCCTGAAAAGCCCATTGTTAAGAATGTCCCCAGGCGACCCATGCATGAATATTTCATAGGATCTTTAGTCTGTGTTCACAGCGGAAGTGCATACGTTAATGCATGCTGTGCTACAGATTTGCAATGCTGCAATCGGGGCTTTTTGACAATGCAATGCAACATATTAGCAGGAAATAGCCCAAAAAAGAATATCCTTCAACGATCTATTTTGCTGCACAATGATGGATCTCGTGTGAACAGAGGTTATATTTCTTAATGGTTGTATTGTTAGGTTAGGAGCTATTGGCTGGGAAGCTCAAACAATCCTTCAGTCTCCCCACTACTACATAAACAAGATTGGTCAGCAATAGGCATCTAGTGATAACCAAAATGTTCCTTTTATACAAGATTTGTAATGCCTGGTTGTCTTTTTCTTGGGGGGAGTCAGTTAGGCCTTCCCAGGCACTTGCTCTTTTCCCAAGATAGGCTTGTGTTGGGGTATCTGGTGACTGCTGAGGCATTTAGCCTATTCAGATGTGCGTGTTTGTTAAAGAATTGTTGGTGGTCACTTTGTGCCTGTAGCAGGTAGCTTTGCATCATAGCAATTGTTTGGTCATGTGACAGTTTTAGGGCCCATTCACACCGTGTCCGGATCATCTCCAGACCAGACTGTTTCCAGACCCAAAATGCATCTTAATGTATCCCTATGCTATTTCTGTCCTCTGTTCCCACCAGCGCAGTCCGTTCTAGACCAGAAAAATACTGCTTGTCCTATTTGGTCTGGAATGCATAAACACATCAATGCATTCAAACGCACTTGATCGCACCTGCAGGATCATTTTAAGCAGGACCCAAAAAATCCAAACGTGGCAAAAACGCAATGCACTGCCAAGTGACGAGGGAGCATGGAGCCGGCTTCCTGGGCCAATCAGGAAGCCGGGAACGGCGTGTAATGACGTGCTGGCTGGCTTCCTGATATATGTGTGTGTGTGTGTGTGTGTATATATATATATATCACACACATATACGCACGGACATGCATACATACGCACGGACATTTATACGCGCACACAGGATCATATGTTTCCACTGATACCAGCAGAGTACCAAACAAAGTTAGCCGTCAGCTGTAACATTTTAGGCATATTTCCTGTCTGGCTGCTGGGATTTGTCTGGATTTTTTTAATTCCCGTCTTTGTGGTAAAATAATATAACAATGGTCTGTCGTAGAAAGTTTGTTCGCGTGGCAGGTGTCACAACCTCAGAAATACTGGAAGCCACAGACATTGGATGTCTTCAGCTAATGTAAATTGCCATTCACACATCTCTCGAAGCTTTAGGCAGCACAAACAATAGGCTGAATGGTTATCTCAGAGCAGCCCTTTGTAATGTTCCAAAGCATTGTTCAATCAATAAATCTTTTCTTCAATCAGATCCAAAACAGTTGGCAGTCTCCCACTGTGCTTTTTACAGCTTTTGAGGCTGTGATGTAGCCGTATGTTGTCTTCTTAACCGTGAATGAAAAGAGATGGGCGAGATGCACTAAAATGTTTCTCATTTTTGGAGTTGGAAGATACGAAGGGTTATTTTGTTTCAGGCTATCTCAGCGGTATAGCACAAGGGCTGTCATTGTCTTTGTTTTGGAGGGTTATATAGAATAAGGATCACTTCTCTTATGTGATGGTATGTTCCTTTTGTAAAAGAAACTTGCATTAAAAATGCATGCTGCATTGTGGTGGGTGGTCTGTTGTCTGGCTTTAAAGGGTGCATTGGTTTAAAGTGAACCCTTCATATGTTATACACCAGATGAAGACATAACAATAGGCTAAAGTAATAACTGATGAATAAAGCACATTTCTATAACATCTGTTACAGCATGCATGAATGACATTTTTCCACCACCATAACGCATGGTATTGCGGTACCACATGTGCATTGGGGTGCTATTCAAATGAATGGCAATGCACGATTGTGCGCATTAATCGCATGCTACTATGCAATAAAAGTGACAAATAGGTTCGAATAGGCTCTTAATGTTACATTAAAGGGACCCGTTCACACTATCTCACTGTGGTGCTGTGCATTTATTCTAAATGACTGCAGGATATTGAAAGTCATGGTCCTCCTCCTATAGGAAATATTTCCTCTTCCATCTGACAGGGTCCTTCTTGAGGTAATTGCCCAAAGTAGGGTTTGACAAATCCCATATAGAGCCTCAAGGTACCGTATTCCAGCATTACATGGGTATGGACTTCTCTTTTTGGTCTGAAGTCTTCAGTACTGCCTGCGCAATTACCCTCCTTAGGGTTGAATGGGGCCATACTCCAAATGTCTGCCGGAAGGGAATTCATTTGTGATGTCTTTTGAATATTCTTGACAACAGAGTGACTTTTTTTTTTTCTCATTTGGCACAAGCATAAGAACAATGGACAGTAAATAAAACAATTCCACCTCCAACAAGCAACAGCTGGGATCATTTGAGGCAATCAGGCCCTATTAGATCCATAACTGATGCAACCATCACCCTTCGCAACCATTTCACAGTGAAGGCTTCTTTCTGGGATGATTGTCCTGTTCTAAAGCTCTGCCATGTTTCTATAAAAAGATTAAGATCTCTCTATACCTGTGGGCCATGTGTACACCATTTTTAGCCAATACCCACAGACCCTCCCTTGTGCCCTACTGTCATGGCTACTTTCTTGTCTTGTACCTCCACCACCATGCAGAAAACTATGCATGTTCTTCAGGGACCCAATCACTGCAGCTCCTTAACCTCCTTAGCGAATAGTAATCTGTACAGCCATGTAGCATAGTCACTCTCTTATTCCCCTTGCCACTTCTATGCCTTCCTTGTGATAAAATCTCAAATTGTCAAAAGTCCTACCCACTTTGCAGCAGAATCTGAGAATGTTAAGTTGGCTATGCACCATACAATCATTGTACAAGTTCCTTCAGATCTCACAAAACGAAGTAATATGAGGACTAGAGGTGCACCGAAATGAACATTTCCAAACCAAAATGAAAAAAGTCAGGCCGAAACGAAAAATGTTTTTTATTTTAACTTTTTCAAATTTGTTTTAAATATTTTATTTTGTATAAACTTTTTAATTTTTTTTATATTTTGTATTTATTCATTTTTTTTTAATATTTTTTTTTTAACTTTTTAGTGGCTTTGGGGAAATATTAAGGCTCTAAACAGACCTCCTGATATTTCCCTTTTAAAACAGAAAGAGTTTGAGCACTCTGTGTCCTCAATCTCTTTTTCTGCAGCCCCTGTTATAAATGAACAGAAATCATCTATACTGAGTGTTCCTTTTCATTCATAACATGAGAACATAGTGTGTTTACTATATCCACAACCATGAATGAACAGGAAGTGATGTAGATCACTTCCCATTCATTCATAATTGAGGATATATAACATAAGAATAAATAAACATACTATGTCCTCCAATTTATTTACAAACACTCCGTGATTGCTGAGTATACGTACTCGCTCTCCTTCCTGACAGCAGTCACAGGAGTCTGCGCGAGCGGAGCTCATCCTCCTGTGACAACACTGCAAGCTGTCTCCGGCCACACCGATCTCCCGATCTGTGACAGGAGGCTGAGCGGTGAGGAGAGACGCCGGCCGCTCACAGCGCTCGGCCGCCTGTGACAGTTTCTCTCCTCCCAGCTGGGACACAGAGCAGCGCCCAGCGGGGAGGAGAGAGAACGGATGCACCGCTATATATCGGCCAGAAAATTGCACTTTCATCATTTTGCCAAAAGTGCCATTTTCGGCCGATATGTTTCGGCGGCTGATATATCCGTGCATCCCTAATGAGGACCAACCTAAGCATTCCATTCAATTTGTGTCAAATCATGCAGGCATTAAATAGTTGGTGATGGATCTTAGGCTCACTGTATATTATCTACCACTGTATAAGATCTACCAAAGCTATGCAACATGAAGACCTACTTCATCTATCCAGTCAATTCATGTCTAATCAGACAGGCTCTTGTGCTACATACTTGTTGGTAGATCTAAAGGAGATTGTATAGATTGCAACCTGTGGAGAGCTTAAGATTATATATTGTATGGCCAGCTTTGGATGCATTATAAAAGGTTTCTTAGATAAATATAGTATATCTACAGCTGATTTAAAGGAAAACATGGGAAGTATTCATTATTTCTGTTTCTGAACAAAAAGGGCAGGATTTTACTTTAAGTAGAAGTGTGTCCAACACAAGACAAGTTTCTTTTTTTCGTGTGTGTGTGTGTCTATTCAATATGTAATTACTTGAAATGCATATAGTATTTAGTGACGCACTTCTTTAATGTTGGTACAACTTTTGAAATTTGAGCACCAGACATAATTGTTAACATACGGGGTCTTGTCTACAACAGGGTGTACATATGAAAAGTCCTCAGTGCCGATAATCACAGCCAATCACAATACTCGTTTAACTGTTTTCGACTATAGAAACGGTTAAAAGCTGATTGCTTGCTTTGATCAACCAAATTGTTTTCTTGAGCACGGTTTCCATGCATAAGCCCAACATTGGCTATGTGAGTTGTAAATGTTGGATTGTTATGCGCAGAGCTGTGTCCGACTTTGTGTGTTAAGGTGCCCATACACCTGCCGATTATGGTACGATATTCGCTGGTGATCCCGCGATCGTACGATAATCGGCAGGTGTATGGAAGGTGTGTGCGACCGTTTCTACTGTACGGTCGCACGTCTTTTGTCTTCCGAGCACGCTTGAAAGCCTGCCGAAGTGGTTAGTGGCGTGCTCGGAAGACAAATGCCGAACGGGCCGGTGCGTGCAAGCTCGCACTGCCCGCTCAGCATTAGAATCATCTGAAGCCCTACCCTCAGCGGGGAGGGCTTGCGATGATCACAAGTACGATCTGCCTGTCCAAGATGGGCAGATCGTACGAGACTTTGATTACCTTACAACCATAGCACAACGAAAGTCGTGCGATGGTTGTAAGGTATATGGCCAGTTTAACTTATCTAAAATGATTTTAACCCTGTTGGGGGTTATTCCAGAATTCTGGCAGGTAGACAGTTTCTTGCTTTACTGATAATGTGTATATCTCTCGGGATGATGTGTATTGATAATTCACATGCATTGCTGGTTTTATTTTCAGCCAGTGTGAGTTCTTGATGTTCTCCCTTTTATGTTCTTGTAATTAACAAAAATTGGCCTTATAATATATATCTCAGAAAGCCGAGTCTGTACGAATGTTAAAGCTTATCGTCCACCTGTTTTCTCACAGCTGTTAATAAGAACTGAAAGAAATGGCTTCGATCCAAAACAAACTCCATCCATGAAGAAGAGCAGGCGTTCAGGCTCAGAAGCTCAGGAAGCAAAATCCAAACGCAGGCGGAGTGACTCCTCTAAAGTAAGAGCATTCCTGTGCTCGGGGGCATTCTCTGGTTCACTTTCTCCTGGCACTATGGTCATGGCAAATGTCACCACCTGAGACTTAACGTAGAACTCCAGGCAAATATAATTGCACAGTCTCAAAGCAATACCCACGCATATTGTCCTATCTTTTTCTTAGAGCCGTAGGCAACCTCTGGGCACAGTTCAAAAGCCTTCTGTTAATGATACCAACCCATCTGGTGACTACTGGCCAGAATGGCTCCTAAAGTTCTGCTGCCATATGGTGGCCATACACGGCTCTATTTTTCCTGAACGGAAAAATAGAGCAGACTCCTCCGTCAACACTACGGGTGTGCCAATCGAGGAATCACCGCTATTTGCATTGTATTCTGACAGCAACCGGCTCTGGTCGTACAAAGATTTTCCGACCAGCTCCTTAGATAGCTGATCAAGGGACATCGGCTGAAAGGGTGCTGACAGCGGCACACGCTGTGCAAATTTATGGTCGGTTCCTTAAGCCTAACAAAATTTGCACAGTGTATGGACACCTTTAGTCATCTCTCGCCCTCTCCCAAGCCTGCTGAATTGATAATGGAACTGCAGCACATTGTGGAGATCTCTGTATCTCTGTACTTTTGCCTCCTTTACAGAATAAGTGAACTTGAAAACTCAGTGCACTTATCCTTTTTGCCCCCCATCCCGGACCTAATTGATTCCACCCTTCAGCCTAATAGACTTCTATGGGGCTGGCTTCCAGGCGTAAGACAGAGGTGGCCAATTGAGGGAGGCTTGCAGTGCTGGATGTCAATAAACAGTGGTGCAATGGTCCTCTGATCTCGATAATTATAGATCTGCGGGGGGCAAGGGTGGATCATGTAGCTCAGGGGGAAGGGGGCAAAAAGAATAAGTGCACTTTGTCTAAAAGGGTACAACTTCTTTAAGCTTGTACTCCGTTTTATAGTACGAGAGCCCATTTTGGCTCAGACTGCTGACTCTCCCTCTCCCAGTTTAAGAGCTGCCGAGTAGGGGATTCCAGGAAGCTAAAATAAAGAAATCTATAAGGTGCTCTTACAGATATGGTATAAACTGATGTATGGTTAAACTGAATTAAATCTATAACTGGATAAAAGGCTGTTCTTAATATTTGCCTGGCGTTCAGATTTAAAGCTCAGGTTTACATTTTTCACCACCTCCTTATATTTTCTTCATTCTTTCTTCGTTCTTTAAGTTATTTTTAATATTTCTTTTGGCCTTTTTAATACCCTTCTATAGCTGCTACCATCATTCTCACTGTATTGTTTGTGATAGACCAGTTATCTTGTGAAGACATCTCAATGAATTGTCAATGGGACCATCCACTTAGCAGCAGAATCAGAAAATGTTAGATTCTGAATTAGACCAGGCAATATAAAGTTTACATAAATGTAAAGGAGTAAAAGGCTGGAGTTTTCCTAAATTAAGTCAAGAATTTTTTTTGATTTGGATGTATTGGTGAATGTTTAGAACCACTGTCAGATGTTTATTGCCTAAGAGTACTCGCCCATTACTCAGCATCGGTGCATCCCTAGTATTTCTATAGCTCCAACATTTTCCATAGTTGCACATTCACATCAGTCCCTGCCCTCAATGAGCCTACAATCTAAGGTCCCTATGTCACATGCACACATACAGGGCTGATTTTGATAGGAGCCAATTATCCTTCCAGCATGTCTTTGGACTGTGAGAGGAAACCCAACAAGCACAAGGAGAACCCACCTTATCTTTGGTTCCAGCTCGCTACTCTCCCCCCTAATTTTTAGGGTTGTGGGTGTTCCCTTGGCATCCTCATGTACAATGTAGGGGTATTGGGCTCGCAGTAGGGAAGAACAGCATTTTAAAGTCATAAGTCCTCCTTTTTATGAAATATTTGGTACTGTTTAACAGGACATTATATTCAATGTTAAAATGGTATTAGGGGTGTCATTTGTTTAATTAGGTCTGTCCATTTAATGTACATCCCGTGGCCTACTGCTTCGCGAATTGAGGTCCATCTACAAATGGCTTTAGTTAGCTATAAGCACGGGATTAAATCATTTTTCAAGTCCCCACGTGGCCAACAAATGGAATTTGAGCGTTCTTTGAACGCCATTTTAAAAACTTTACAAACATAAGGAAACAGGTTGAGTAATGAATACCATATACACAGTTGATGATTTTGCTGCCATGGCTTAGAATATCTGCTTACCCAGAAAAGTTTATAAAGATGTTACCCAGTACAGTGAACCTGTGAAGATTGAAATATGATTGCTGTCATGTGTAGGGTGCTAGTTGAGGTTTTCATCTTTCTTTGAACAAGTGAAACTACAAAACCCCTTTTAAAATTGTGGAAGTGCAGCTTGTAGCAGCCGCACAAATGCTTGCTCTGCGAGCAGCCATATGTCTTTCTCAGAATATATTGTGAACAGTAATGGGTTTCCTTAGAAAATATATTGCCATCTACACTCAGCTCTTCCCAGAGGTAATTCTGAGAAGTTGGGTCACCTTTGTTGTTGTCGGTCATCTTTCGACTATCTGAACATTGGGCATGTCTCTAAAAAGCAAGGGTTGCCCTACATATTACAATCTGATCCCGCAGTCTTTGTACAATCAATTTAAGATTTACCAGCATTATGTAATATGAGGACCAACCTAAACTATCCAGACAACTCGTATCCAATCAGGCAGGCCCTTGTATTACATATTTGTTGGTAGATCTAAAGAAGATTGTACAATTGGAGTGTATTGTGAGTGGTAAACAGCCTGTAGCTGATAGTCAGTCAATCAAATAACATGAACATTGGGAGATCCTCTTTTCACTCAGTACACGTGTCCATTTTGGAATTATTTTTCACATTTAGGAGTTTTGTGTATGTGGCAAACTGCATACTTCATGACGATTGGCCTATACCTGTGGTTTAACAGGGAAAAAAAATCTTTAAGGTAAACTAAATAACAACCTCTTTGTTGTATACCTATAGGTACATGAGGGCAGCCATATTTGTTCACTTTATATGCAGGCTGGTCTCTTATTGTAAGTGTACAGGGCAGGTCTGTCTAAAAATGCTGCCTCCTCCATGCTTTTATCTAATAAAGAAAGCATGATATATATCCTCAATTGTCTACGTCACAAATCATGTATTAATACAAAAATGAAAATATAAAAACGCAGATGCGTAAAAAAAAACAACAACACCATAGCTCACTATATATGTGCAATGTAATTTCTCTTTAAAAGTGGCTTGCCTTTGGAAGCCGCGCACATAAAAAGCAACCATCTGAGGTCACTACAGCTGATCTATTTATTATTACTGACTTTTGAAATGACCATTCTGTGTTCCACAGTTTGAGCGGAAGCGGCCATCTTGGTAGAGGTGTGAGGGTTTTTTTTTTTTCTGTTGCTTCCGAATGCCAAAAATGTCTCCCTGATGACTGATAGAAAAATAATCACACAGCCACATGCGAGGGTCAGAAAAAAAATCTGAGTCATGGAATCAATCAGAAGCAGCGAGATCTTTGCTCTGCAGTCCCTCAGGTTCAGCTTTGTCTCCAGCAAGGATGAGCAGCACAGGAGTGACCTCACCAAATCTCACTCCAGATCTCCTGATACTAGTAGTCAGGGGCAGCAGTGCCTATAGGTCTCACACTGTAGGATTACAGGAAGTGCATTGCTAGGCATTCAAGACAAAAGGTGAATTTTTAAGGGCGCTTCTTTGGCACAAATAAGATTTCTAAATGCTTCCTAATAGGATGGCAAGTCTTCACTTCTTCTTTTAGTTTCGGTCCACTTAGGGAGGGGTGGGGAGACTTGTTCTACCTCGCACATTAGCATGTTCTGGTTGTTTCCACTCTGCAATCTTCTACCTCCCCATCTGTTATATTCTAGACTTGTTGGCACCTGATCCAGTACAACTCCATTATTTTAATGCAACAGTACTGATCTATGCTGTGGAGTATACAAGCCTTACACACGTCTGTCTATCCGCACTGCATGTACATTTCAACCTCCTTTAGCATTCGCTGTCTTACTTTGGCAGCGTACGGATCCAAACTCATTTTTGACTCTATTCTTTTTTTCCTACAGTCTTTAGGTCTTGATGGTGACCCTGCTAATCTGTCTCCAAATCAGAAACCTCATATATGTGAACATTGCACTGCTGCTTTTAGGAGTTCCTATCATCTACGCAGGCATGTCCTCATACACACAGGTATGTTAATTGTTTAACCTGCTTCAGATGATGATGGCAATACAAAGAAGTATCGGACATCTGTGGCTGCATGTCTGGCCTTGTTTCTGCTTGTTTTCTCTGTCAGTTTATATTGTATGTAAAAATGGAACCCCGATAATAATTTAAAATAATGCTTGCAATGCAGGATGTATACATTGCATCTTTTGTGATCAGGTGGGATAAAAAAAAGGACCTGAAAATAACTGATCAGACCAAACCAGTTCATTTCAAACTGCCAGATTTAGGTCTCTTTATACTAATATAGAGTCACTGTATGCGAAGCAAAGCTGTGAGATGCAGATGTTTGCAGTGTGTGAGCAGCGCGGCCAGATGAAAGACTGCATCTTCAGCCAATCAGCTGCAACAACTCAATGGACGTTGCATTATTACAAAATTATGTATGGCTTTTTTTTTTAGGCCATTTGTATTTGGCGGCTGTAAGTGCAGCAGGCCTTCCATTTTTTTAAGAAGGTCCATTTTAAATCGTGCATTGGTTACTTTTGTAAACATGGATGGATGATGGATGTTTTTGTCTGTCAATCATGCAGTTCTATAGTACAGGGACGGACTTTACATAAGCAGGCCCATTTAGTGTCTGCATAGCCCACCATGTATACTTACCCAGCCACTTTCCCTTGCTCCCTTCCTTAATAGAGCGAAGCTTCAGGCCATGGGAGAGCACATGACCTCTACTATGTTGACAGTGCTCCGGCCTGAGCAGTGAGTCATCTAGCCTGAACATCACGCCTCTGTTTAAGCTCTAACACTACAGCTAGTGTGGCTGGGTAAGTGTGTGTACATTGTATATAGTTATAATATATGTATATACACTATATTGCCAAAAAGTATTAAGACTCCCCTCCACATCATTGGATTCAGGTGTTCCAATCACCTCCATGGCCACAGGTGTATAAAATCAAGCACCTAGGCATGCAGACACTTCTACAAACATTTGTGAAAGAATGGGTCGCTCTCAGGAGCTCAGTGAATTCAAGCTTGGTACCGTGATAGGTTGCCACCTGTGCAATAAGTCCATCCGTGAAATGTCCTTGCTACAAAATTTTCCACGGTCAACTGTTAAGGTGCCAATCTTGCAATGGTTTTAAGGTCTGTGGCCAGCATTAAGCTGGCCATACACCTTCCAATTATCTGCAGATATTCTGTGGTCATATGGAAAAGGTGCAACAGATTCCCCCATCTACACTTAACTGTGTGTATGGAGTCATCTCCACCTGGGCCAATCTGTTGCACTTTTTCCATCTGACCACAGAAAATCTGCAGATAATTGTAAGGTGTATGGGCACCTTTTAGTGCTATTATAACAAAGTGGAAGCAACTGGGAACAACAGCAACTCAGCAACCAAGTGGGGTCCGCACATGCTGAAGCGCACAGTGCGCAGAAGTCGCCAACTGTCTGCAGAGTCAATAGCTACACACCTCCAAACTTCGTGTGGCCTTCAGATTGGCACAACAACAGTGCGTAGAGAGCTTCATGGAATGGGTTTCCATGGCCGAGCAGCTGCATCCAAGCCTTACATCACCAAGTGCAATGCAAAGCGTCGGATGCAGTGGTGTAAAGCACGCCGCCACTGGACTCTAGAGAAGTGGAGACGTGTTCTCTGGAGTGACCAATCACGCTTCTCTGTCTGGCAATCCGATGGGCGTGTCTGGGGTTGGCGGTTGCCAGGAGAACTGTACTTTCCTGACTGCATTGTGCCAAGGGTAAAGTTTGGTGGAGGGGGGATTATGGTGTGGGGTTGTTTTTCAGGGGTTGGGCTTGGCCCCTTAGTTCCAGTGAAGGGAACTCTTAAGACATCAGCATACCAAGACATTTTGGACAATTTCATGCTCCCAACTTTATGGGAACAGTTTGGGGATGGCCACTTCCTGTTCCAACATGACTGCGCACCAGTGCACAAAGCAAGGCCCATAAACACATGGATGAGCGAGTTTGGGGTGGAGGAACTTGACTGGCCTGCACAGAGTCTGGACCTCAACCCGATAGAACACCTTTGGGATGAATTAGAGCGTAGACTACGAGCCAGGCCTTCTCGCCCAACATCAGTACCTGACCTCACAAATGCGCTTCTGGAAGAACGGTCAAACATTCTCATAGACACACTCCTAAAGCTTGTGGAAAGCCTTCCCAGAAGAGTTAAAGCTGGTATAGCGGCAAAGGGTGGGCTAACTCAATATTGAACCCTATGGACTAAGACTGGGAAGCCATTAAAGTTCATGTGCGTGTAAAGGCAGGCGTCCCAATACTTTTCGCAATCTAAGGAGCAGCCATACTTAAGTACTCTGGGCTGCCTCTGGCTAGACTTTAATTACTTGTTTTATCTTTAACTCCCTGTCCCTGAATGTACAGGGGATAGAATACCTACAAATCTGGGCAGCTCAGACTGAGGAGGAGGGAAATTGCTTACAACACAGATGACATGACCTGAAGACCAGGAAGTCTAGACTATCTTATCAGCTTGGTAGTGATACGTGCTGTACACAATATAGCGCAGACTGAGACTGGTTGTTTACCTAGGACTGGTACTCGGGTGAAGTTTTTCCACATTTCATTTTTAAATTAGGGGCCTAGAAGGAAATGTCAATGTATTTTCTCTTCAAGAATACATGCATTTTAACACTTTTATTATTCCTGTATATACTTTAAAGGTTTGTATAATGAATTCAAAGAATCTGTTGCTGACCAAATTTTCTTTGTAATACTTTTTTTGTAGGTGAAAGGCCATTTCAGTGCAGTCAATGCAATATGAGTTTCATTCAAAAGTATTTGCTACAACGACATGAAAAAATTCACAGTGGTATGTATATAACGGGTTTGCAGGCGTTGCTTGTTCGAAGAATTGCAGAGTTGCTTAAATTGAAACCAGCTTTAACACCTCCTATGCCTATGTTTATTAAAAAAATTTCAGTGAAATTTTATTTTGTTCTCCTTTTTGTTTATAGACGTTAAAGAAGACCTTTTCCTCCCCTTTTATTTTTCTTTAGAATCTTAATTTTTCTTTAAATGAATAGTTTTTGTCCTTTAGTGACTCCTCTTTGCATCAATTGGGGAACATCTCTATTAGGAATTGCTATTCAGATAGCTAAAAATGTGTATAACAAAAGTATATTTGGTAATTTATGCAGAAATAATTGATTCATAGTCTGTCTTGTCCGAAACTTGGACTCCTAGTAATAAGCAAACCTGTACTAAGAGCTGTTTGTAGGCTGCCGTCGATGGACGTCTTCTGAAAGTGCTAGTTGCCTTGCATATTACTACACATTAACCGCCTCCCTCCTGGCCGGCCATTGTAAAAATGCGGCCAGCCGGGAGCTTTGTAGATCTGAGCGGGCGTATTTAAACGTCCCGCCAGGCCCGCCCACTCGCTTGTGGGAAACTGCCTTTTAACATACAAGTATAGCCGGCGGACTGCTTGTTTAAGCTGCCTGTCTGTGTCGTATCACTCCCCCTTTGTCACGCTTGTCCTGGGCTCTGCGGTGCCCGGTGTGAGCCCAGGACCAGCATAATAGTTCTGTGACGGGATCAAAGGGAGATCGGTACACGATCTCCCTCCGGTCCCTTTTTTTATTTGCCATTTTGCTGCTTCTCGGTCTTCACTTTCACATTAGTACTTGCAACTCTTATGAACTAGTGAAAAGAGAATGCAGGAGGTTTTTAGGTTGAACATTGAGGACATAAAACCAAATCTAACTGGAAATTTGCTTATTTATTTTCGGTACCCTAGGTGAAAAACCGTTTAATTGTGATCAGTGCAACATGAAGTTTATCCAGAAGTATCACATGGAGAGACACAAGAGGACTCATAGTGGGGAGAAGCCGTACAAGTGCGACACATGTCAGCAGGTACACATTTTTTTTTTGCATGCTATTAATTTTAACCATAGTCACTAAGTGGCCTAGTGGCCAATTCTAGTTGTATAAACAAAGGTCTGCATGTGGTCATAATCTACAAGCTCGTATCTTTACCATGCTGGCCTGGGGGCCTGCCAAAGTGCCAATGCAATGGGGGCTGGCTGTCTGTATCACTGTTGGGGAGATTTCCCTGTTTGGACAGAAAGTGATGGTAAATCCCTGAAACGGGGACACAGACAGGAACACACTTTAATAGCGGGGAGTGGTTAAACCTTTTCAATGGTTTTATTGCTTTCTATGTAACAATTTCTCTTGCCATTTTTTCTACGGGTGTCACAGGGCAGCAGAGAAATAAAAGCCTAACACACATTTTCATCACTTGTCCCCACTCTAGGCAAAACTAAAAAAAAAAACGATTGGAGTTGGGCTTTAATTTGATTATTTTCTGGTATGTAATGGCTTACATGCAGTGCAAACATCTATGGAACATCATTCAGTCAATATTTGTGCCTGTTCGCTTTTGGCAAAGGAAGTGTGAATGTGCCCATTGTGTTTGCACAGTGAATGATTTCAGGGAAGATTTTTTTTTTAGTTTTTTTTATCCTCTCCCTAATTTGCTTTGTCATTTGTATCTTGACAGTACTTTTCAAGAACAGATAGGTTGCTGAAGCACAAAAGGACATGTGGTGAATCCATAAACAGAGGAGCCTTGGATCCGGGGTCATCAAACCCAAGTTTGGATAACTTATCTGTTAACTTTGATTTATCTCAGGGAAGTTCACATTTTTCTGGTCGAAAGAAAGCAAAGTCAAAAAATGGTTCCAACCACAAGGACCTTAAATCGGGCAACAAGTTAAACGAGGCACACTTGGCTGCTGGCATTGACATTCATACGTATGCAGTGGACGGTTCAATGGTGTCTTGCGGTAATGGCCCATCCGGCACTAGTTTGGATGATCTGAACAGCAAAGTGCCAAAATTGGTGTTTAAGAAGGGGGGCCGGAAGCATGCAGAAAAGAATGACCACTCCTTGGCTTCCCAATCGGCACACATGGCCATCCATAAACTCTCAGATAAGGCTAATGGTCCTCTTGATATGGTGAGCACTGGCAATGTAGACACCATGAATCTTCTTCACACGTCAGGTAACAAAGGTTCTACCAGTAGCAATTATGATGATGCAATGCAGTTCCTGAAGAAGAGAAGATATCTGCAGTCCACTGGCAGCAACAATGCCTATGCTGTGAATGTAGGGCACATGGTGGCGCAACAGTCTGTCATTCAGTCTGCTGTTTCCAGTGTTATGGATGGGGACGGCCAATTAACTCTTATTGATTCCCATGCCTTGAATGTCGAAATAAAGAACTCCCATGACAAATCCGTCATTCCCGATGAGGTTCTCCAGAGTATCTTGGATCACTACACTCACAAATCAGTTGGGCATCCTGATGTGACCTTCAACATGGGCGAACAACATGTAGAACTGCAAAATGCAAACGAGAATGATTTGGTCCAGGAGGAAAACACCTGCTCAGATTCTCAGTCTACACCAAATGATAAAACCAGTATGTTTCAGGAGTATTCGAAATATCTCCAGCAAGCTTTGGAAAGAACAAGCCATACGACTTCATTCCCTTTGGGTCCGAGTTTACAGTTCGTTAGCCTCGCCTCATCTCTACCCAGCCCTTCCCTTTTTTCCGACAAACATATTTACACTACATCTCCGCTCGATTGTGGCTTCAGTCAGTCTGTAACATCAGTATTGCCGTCCACGTTACCAAAGTCGAACTTTGGCATGGTGGTGGCACCCCATACTGGTTTTTCCTTATCGCTGGGTACACAGCAGCAGTTGACTCCTTCCCAAGAGTTAGCTGATCAAATGGACTCGCAGAAAGCATTAAACAACTCCTCCAGCTACCAGATCTCATCTCAGGAATTGAACGGGCAGAAAGATCAGCAAAAGAGCCTGGAGTCGACTTCAGGTTTTCACCTTCAACCTCAGGATATGGCCAGTTCCTTAGAACAGCAGAAACACATCAGGCCGCAAGTGACGTGCCAGATCGAGAACTTTGCACAAGCATTTGGTTCTCAGTTTAAATCTGGCAACAGGGTGCCAATCTCATTTAACACTAGCACTGATGGGGGAGTGGATCACAGGTTGAGGACTTCAACTGCAGAATTCTCAGGGTACACAACTTTGCTATCTGATGTAAGCGAAGCAGGTAGCACACGAGTGAAGACTTCCCATAGTCAAAGTTTCAGGTGAGGATTTAAGTTGCGCCCCCCCACCCCACGTTTTTGAGGTCTTTTAAAACATGGTGTATTTTTTTTGTTTGGAAAACACTGCCATCAAAAATGTTTCTACACAATCGTTAATGAGAGTTATGTAATCTATGCCCTGTCAATGCAATTTTTTTTTTTTCTTTTTACTCTAAAGTGTTGTGATAGTTCAGATTGTACCTAATTTTTAAACTGAAATTAGTTGGCAGGGGGGAGGGTGCGGGAACAGGGTAGCCAAACATAATTTGGGAGATCACTGCTCAGAAGTCAGTTTGATTTCTTAATTACAAGATCCAGAGGGACAAATAGATGCCCGTCGTATCAATTTTTTGAAAAAAATCCAATTAAAGGCTTAAGCAAAAAAAATGTTGGACTCAGGAATGGAATTTTCAATCTGGAGGCACATAAAAAAATATGAAGATTTACCTTAAAAACCATAAAATGTGTTTTCACTCATCCCAGCGACATAATATCTTCACCGTAGGTCACGTCTGTAGCCTGTATTCCGTCATATTTAATATTCTTGGCAATAGCTTTAAATTAACAAAATTACTATCAAGATTTTTTTGACAAATTTATGTATGTACAGTGTTCTTTTTTTTATTTTTTATTTTTGATATACCTCATTTTTACTGTTCATGCAGCATTCAGGAACATGTATTTTGCAATATCGTTAAATAATAAAAAAGAAAAAATTGTGTTCAAATGATTTAATAGTGGTGTGTAGACCGCTATGCCGTTGACTGGTATACATGTCGTTTTCCTGTTTGTAATATTCTATTGCCTGTAAAAGATAAACTGGTTTGGCTCAGTCGTATAGCAATCGTCATACATGTATATCTTTCTGCGGATGGGTTCTGCTCAGTGTAAATGGAGTCAAATGAGCCACGGTGGTGGGCAGATTCTACTTGTACCCATGAATTTAATACTGACGTTCAATTTGTTTTTTTTTCTTTTAATGTACCAATACTTATTACTGTAGACTGGTATCCTAACTGGGCTCAATCACAAAGTATATTCGGGGTCATGTACACAGGCTTCTCCACCCATTTAGTGTTCAACTTCGTTCTAAGTAGCCAACACTGCATATATGTTGACTGGCTTTGGACTTCAGTTTGAGACGTTGCAGAGATCATTCAGAATTAATTGACAGATGTGCCAAATAGGTTTTGCATTCCAATAGTCTTGGATGGGAATGCAAAACACATCTGATGCAAAGAAAAGCTTGTTGTCACAGACCCTTGGGGCTCGCTCACACCAGCCCACATGCTCAAATGAGGCATTTTTAGTGTGTAGGGAGGGGCACGGTTTACTTTTTTTTTTAAATATAACTTTATTTAAAGTAGTATTAAACTCAAGCTTTTTTTTTTTTTTTTTTTTTTTATAAATAATGAAACTATAGAGTTGGTTCTAACTTTCTACTCTGCTTTCCTGAACTTCCTGTCCAGTACAAGATCACAAGGGACAGCACCGTTTCTAGCTGCTGTCCGTCTACTAGCATACAGAAGGGAGGATCGGGGAGCAAGAAGTAGGGGAGTGGCTGGCCCTGCTGTGCCTGTTTGTGGGGGGACACCGTTTAGTGGCACACACAAAGGTGGCTCCATAGGGCCTTGTAAGGGAAAAGAGCCAACCTAAAACAGGATATCATGGCCAGTCCTCAGGGAACCAGGTGAATTTTGCAGGAAACTGACACTTTTAAACATCAAGGAGCAGCATTCTTTGTAAATGATTCAATCAGCATTTTAATTGGCTTATTTATTATTATTATACAGGATTTATATAGCGCCAAAAGTTTGCGCAGCACTTTACAATATAAGGAAGACATTACAATCGCAAGACAAGATGGTAAGGAGGGCCCTGCCCGTGAGGCCTTACAATCTAAAAGGCTTAACAATATTTTGACTTTATTGTCACTTTAAATGCCATTTCAATGTGCTGCAGCAGTGAGGGAAGGCAGTTTAAGGTGAGATGCGGCGCATTATGGAAAAATGGAGCATATCTGAATTTTTTTAGGCAATGCACTTCTACCGATGTCAAGGCAACATTGTGGTGTAAACAGGGCACATGCAAAACAATTGTTTTCTGTGCGCTCTTGCTTTTGAGCCTCTGATTTATCAAGGTTAACTAAGTCCTTAGTGTGTTTCCTGTGCAGTAATTGTGAGGCAGTAAGAAGTGTTATTTTTGCCGTTCATTTGGCGTTGACCCATAAAACATCAGCGCTGAAAGGATTGGTGCCCATTGAGCAGTGCAGAGCTCTAAGGAACAGAACTAGGTGCGCACTAAAGACATGGATGTCTAAGTCTGCATACATGACCCCTAAAATATTACTGACACTCCTTGAGGCTCATGTGGAGTAAAAGCAAATGTTGTCACCAATGTTATAACATTTAAAAGAAACCTGCAGCTATATGCCTTGCTGTGTGCTGGCCCAGTGGCTTCAGTTCTCTTGACTCACAGACCAAGAGCAAGCAGTTGACTGTATTGCATGTTGGGCTGGAACAGTGACTAAAAGTGTTGAAGCCAGAGACATCCGGGCAGTTGGTATTTTCAGAAGAAGGTCAGCGGTGGTTGCTTCTGTTTTTGTCACTACGGGTTTTCTTTACAAGACAAGGATGGTTATATAATGGACAGCTGAAAAGAATTTACTGTACAAAGGTGTTGAGAAAGATTTCACACTTGGCAGGCCGAGCTGCAAGGTGGTGTGCTTTTGGGTGGGTCGAATTTTCAGACTACTGGCTCTGAATTGAACAGAAGCGTGTCTTTTTTTTTAATTGCAGAAATCTGTCAACATGTGTTCACAAAAGTGTAAGACTCATTCACTAACAAGTACATGCTGTTCAAGATCTCTCAATGTCTAATGTGAAAACCGAGTGGAGCTGCCCTATAAGTCTTACTTGGATGAATTAAGCACCATTTTCTTTGTAATGTTAAGGTGACCAATCTGTTTTTCCAGTCTTGTAGCACTGAAGTCCTGTTTGTGGATGTATATGAGTGGTGTGACTTAACTAAATTTAGTTTTTTGGCGAGTCAAAAGAAAAAAGTGAAGGTTGTAAGTGAAGCTTGTATGTATGCAGCTGTTCCCTACGCAGCTTCCATGTCTCTTAAACTCCCTACGTTCTGCGTGTATTGTCTGCAGTTTAGTGTTTTTGTATGTATGGAGATCATAAACTTTTTGAGGCTTTTTTTTTTTCCTGGCAGCTTTCGATCTGAAATTCCTCAAAGCCACATAGCGGACACAAGATTAACTCTTATTGTTCACCTTGTCCTCCGGACCAATATTTAATATAGTTAGCCCTCATTCACACTAGAAAAGGACGGCGCGTGCACAGCCGTATCGCTCCGCTCCCGGGAAGGACAGGTGCTGCGTGTGATTTTAGTACGCAGCCCCTGTCCTCTATGGTAGTACGCAGCCCCTGTCCTCTATGGAAGTACGCTGCCCTACGCTCACGCGCCCTGCACGTGGGTGCGGGTGTCCGTACTTGTACGCTGACCGGATGGATCCTGTCTGCATCCGAGCCAGGAGACGCACACCCGTATGGAGCTGCACTTGGGGTGAGCGTAGGGGGGTGTACCGTCCCGTAGTTCCATAGAGAAGGACGGGGGCTGCGTACTAATCACACGCAGCACCTGTCCTTCCCGGGAGCTGAGTGATACGGATCTGTGCGCGCCGGCCTTTTCTAGTGTGAATGAGGGCTAACGGTTAGAGATGATGCTAAAACTTTTTATAAATTAAAAGGAATATAATACCAGTGTGAGGGGTCATTTTACACAAGGGTTGGGCGCTACAGCACACCCACAGCATGGATTTGGAAGTGCTTGTGAACATGGCTAGCAGTGTCAACGCAGAGATGCCCTATTGTCTCTGGTTATAGTGCATTGCAGGTCTTCATTGAGTTTGTTTCAAGCCAGTTGACTCCCCAGGCATGTGCACCAAATTTTTAATTTGTATGAGATTTAAAAGCATGAGGAACTTACCAGAGTGTGATTTTGATGGGCTTTATTTTCCTCCACACCATACATTTTATTTTGGGTTATTGAAGAACAACATTGTAAGTCTATCACTACCCTTAAATTGCCACTAGCATCAAACAGCCTGCAATTGACTATGCATCAAATGTTAATACGCGATCTGTCAATGGCCCAATTTTTTTTTAATGTTATAATATATATCTTTATATACCCCTTTTGGTTTAAGGTATGTTTTTTTTGTTTTTAATTATGGCATCCCCATCTTACTGGCTGCCAAATACTACTGGCAGAGACCTGTTTTAAGGTATTTTTTACTTTCAAATATACATTTTAAAGAGCTGCCTCCTTTTTGTGTCCATGTCACAGCAAAAGCCAAAATTGTTATTTCAGCAATAGGTGAGCACGGGCACTGGCCAATAATTCTTGTGATCTGTCTGGGTCTCCAATGAAATTTCCTGGTGTTTCCTCCTTTCTGTGGTCATTCGCAAGCCACATCAGGGATTCACACCAATCTAAACTAAATGCGTAAATTGAGAACCTTTTGACAAGGTTTGGGGTTGGGTTTTTTGTTTTAATAGCCGTTGCAAGCAATTTGAGCCAGGAACTCGGATCTCTACATCCTGAATTACAGAAAGCCACAATTCATGCTAAGCTGATCAAGTGATATCCGTATGCACTGACATTGGAAAGCAACGCCTTTTAACGGAATACACTCCTTAGGGTACCTGAACATACCTTTTTTAGTTTCATTGTCCATCGCTGTAAAGTGTTCCAGTGGCTTCAAGTACCAGCTTTCTGATTTAGCTCATGGTCCTTTCACCTGCCCCGTATGGGCCAGTACGGCACTCTAGAGTGTTCAGGCATCAAACATTTTATACATGCCTTTTTAAACTCTGATAGTCCCACTCTTGTGTTTTTTTTATGCTTGCGTCATCATATTTAGGATTGCTTTTGGCCACACTGTCGCTGGTCTGACAGAATTCTCCACATATTCATAAAGCAAATGTCACTAGTGAATTTCCATAGAACTATATGGAATGAGCCCAGTGGTTGCTTGGCTGTAAATTCAAAGTTTGCTTGGCATATGTGTGCCAGGGAATGGGGCTGCATTCCAGTCAGTATGCTGCACAGGGCTAAATACAGAGAGAATAAACCCCTACCCAGTTTAGCAGAACAGATTAATAATAGTAATAGAATTTTCCTCATCTGTTGGCTGTCCTCTAGTACACAGTTTGACACTTCTAAGGTAGGTGGACCTGCTGGCCATTGTTGTACAGCATTACCCAAATACACTTCTTTCAAGACAAATCATCACTTGTATGATTGTGTTTCTTTCATGTTTAGACTTTTTCTACATTTAGGACCATGCAGGAAAATCATTTCAGAAATGTAGCTTGTTGCCTTCTCTACAGTTCCACCTTGTATATGCCATTAAGCTTGGGGTCTCTTCTCCCTCTTGAACTGAGTTTTATCTTGTTGGGCCCTTTGATTTATTTTCAATTGGTGGCCAGCATCAAGCAGTGCTTTTACTGCACGAAGCCAGCTAATCAAGGGTGCTCATGTATTCAAGGGTTGGATAAGAAGCTGCACATTTTGTTTGCAATGTGGTAGGATCCTGAACGGTTTAGGCTTCACCATAGTTGGTACGTTATTGGCCTTGCCTTACATGGGCCAAAAAGTTTCAAATACTCCAAACCGCATAGACAACCTGCTGACAGCGTTTTTGGCAAAAGAGCAGAGCACAGTGATAAGATGACCAGTCGTATAGGTTAGGTGGTAACTTGTTGATAGCCAGAGTAGGACAACGTACAGAAAGTCTGACCACATCTGATTGCGGAATTGTGAAGCACTATACTTGCCAGAGTGGTCTCTGATGGATGGGGGGTAGTATTTAATGATGAAAGGACAGCATTGTAGACCCCTGCAGGAACTTGCAAAATACAAGCAGGCTTGGGTACTTTCTCTGCACCTGATTAGATCCAGGTCATTACCAAATACTTCAGGATGGTGATTTCACTCCCAGTTAAGCTAAATTATTATTATTATACAGGATTTATATAGCGCCAACAGTTTGTGCAGCGCTTTACAATATAAGGAAGACATTACAATCGCAATACAATTCAAATAGCTGTAACCTTACTGCCCCAGACTTTTATGACTTTTGAAATGGCAAGTCGGAGGCTTCTAATTCCTTTACATTGCCTCCCATTTATTGGCTTAAAACCCAACACTGTTGAGCACACAACCTTTTACTATTCCCTTAGATGTAGAAAATGTAAAGTCAAAGATGTCTTTACATCTGCCATGTAAAAAGATGAATCCTTTCATCACTTTAAAGAAGTGGATTTCAGCTTAGGCCGCTAGATGGTGCTGTGATATAGAAAGTATATTTGCATCACCAGCCGCCACTCGTATGAAGGCAGCAAATGATTCCAGTGGTCTGTCCGCTGGTGAGCTGGTTTCAAAATCTCATCAGTAACAAGAACTTTACTGCATTATATTTGGACATAATTACACGGCTGTGCAATGTTATATTGGCTTTTTATGGCTGAATCAGGAGTACATTCGAAATGTCGGAATGACTCAGTTCATCTTTGTAGTTGACAGTCAACTTTAAGGATGCATTCACACCAGGAGGAAATCCATCACCACAAGGAAATCGCTAGTCAACGGAGGGTGCGTTGGCTTGCAGTTGTACCTTTCTGATTTCCTTCCTATCCATTGCGTTGATACATTTTTAAACTGATGCTAACGAAAAATGTATGGGGCTAGTTCACACCGGATCAGTTGCACTGAAAAGAAATAGTGCATGTTCAATTTTTTTCTTTTTCATTGCATCAAAACGGTGTAAACTAGCCCCATTCACACCCATTGATTTTTTTTTTTTCTGTGCCCTTCCATTAGAATTTGTTGAAAAATGTATCACAAAGTAACTGATCTGGTGGGTGTGAATGGGCCCTTGTACAGTAAAACAGTGTAGTGCCTCATTACCAACCCGAAACAATGGTTTAGTGATCTGTAATTGTAGCTATGTTAGTGCACCTTGCAATCTTCGACATTAAGCCTGTAGGTGCTACCAGCTCTCTGAAAAAATTTAATGAACTACGAAGTCTCATCTTTCAAAGTATGTCATTGTTGGAAAACCCTCCAACTAAACACTTGCTATCAGTTCTTTGTATTGAAACACTTGTAGTGATCATTACATCACCCTTATACTTTACCTTGACAAGTATGTCACTCCAGAAACATTAAACGGAACCTGTACGGAGAGAAGACTACGTCCTAAAAATACTAGTTGGTTGGCTGATTGTCGCTTTAATACTTTTAGCTAGTGACCAGATGCTACCTATAGCCAGTCACTATAGTCAGGACACCAAAACCTATATCCTTGCTGTGAGCTTGTCCCTCAAACAATAGGGTCCGCCTATCTACGAACCAACAATCATAAGAAGTCAGCATATATTTTTCTCTGCACAGACTCCTTTTAAAGCCCCCTTTAAGACATGTGTTATGTTAACAGGCACGTTTTGCCACATGTTACTTTAACAGAGGGTACTTTTGTACAATGCCATTCATTTAGAATAACACCCGACTGCACAAAAACAGTTGGTGGTGATGGACCTGCACTGCAGTGCACCACAAAACGTATGACCAAGCATAAAAAAATAAATAATGGATGGCTTTTCTTCCATTGCCGTGCATTGGAAGCCCATTCTGAATAATTGCCCTGCTGTAATGCAGGGTGCGTTAACACGTGTGGGTCTGTAGGGGCCTTAATAACTAGCTCTACATTATACTAGCAGCATTTCGACTCCAATGCTTTTTAAGAAGCAGTCTTTTCTATCAAATAAAAGGTGCTGTCTCCATGCCTCCAAGACTCACTTTCTTGTTGGGAAAGTTCTAAAACTTTAAAAAAAATTTTGAAAGTCTCCTTTCAGCACATCGTTGGTCTGGGCATGGAAAGAAGTTGCGCTTTCACGATTTTGTAAGTTGTGCTGTCATAAGGGTAAAGTGGAGGGCGTGTGGGTGCAGATAAGGATGTTTGGATGTCAGACACTGGATAGCATATTAGCGGTTCTTCCTCTACTCTTATGATGTTCCAAAAACGTATCTGCTTGATACAATTCCTTATATTTGGATTTTTGGTTCCTATTACCGGCCACTCCTCAAGCATGTCCTAGTCGTATAGGTCTAAACTAGAAAAGAAAAACCTTTTATTAATGTTCTCGGCGCTTTACCTATTCAGCTTGTCTATGAGCTATGCTGTGATGCATTATGAGCACATAAACCATGTTAGCAAGCATGTCTGGTACTGAAAAGCTGCTGATTTGAATGCTCACTCATCGCAATGAACCTAGGTGTAGATGTTTTTGACACTATTTGCCAGCTCCACTTTTTTAATCCTGAAGTCCGGAGATTTTCTTTGTCACAGTTCCAATGTGCTCAGCTTAGATGTAAGCTGGAAATAGGGATTCCTTTACAAATCCTGTTACATTTTTCTTTTGGATAGTTTATTATCCAGATTAGTTGTCTCTTCTTGTAGCTACTTTTATATGTATTGCATATTATGTTGTGCCTGTCCACCTGCACAAATTGTTGACCTTCATTTTGGACCTTGAATCCATATGCAAGAGAATGCCTCATCAGTTGTGCCGAACCAGTAACCTACAAGGTATTTGCCCCCTGGTTTTTATCAAGACTATACCTTCAATTCTTACAAGTCTTCAGGCCATGAGTTAGCTGTTCCACGCTTTGACTTAAATGCATTGTCCATTTTCAAACGGGTACATGCTATGAAATCAGTATTAGGGGAATGTGTCTGTTTTATGTTAAGTGTGTGTGTGTGTATATGGGTTGATTGTGCAATAAAACATTTCCGATTTTCTCAACCCCACGCAGCAATATGCACATTTTTTAAATTGCTTTTTCTTTTGTATTTTTCTACATGAAATTGCCACAGTATAAGCCATTTTAGTATAGTAATACAAGTGTCTTTTTTTCCTTTTTAATGTGGAACTATTTGTGGAGGATTAATTCTGCAAGGGAGATAGGAGTTGAGTGGTTTGATGAAATGTTTCATTGGGCTTCATTCATTATGATGCCTGGCACAGTGGTAAGGGGTCAGGGTGCAGCCAGACACTAATGTTCAGAGAAGCTGGGTTGATGGGAGATTGAGTTTTTTTACCGACTGAAGATTTTTGACCTTTTTTTTTTAAAGTCGTGCCACAATTTATTTTTTGTTCTGCTTCATCTGATATGCTATTAAGAAAACTAGCTGTGGAGAGTGGACTGCCCGTAGAAAAAAATTCAACAAGGGCGGTGAGATGTATCTACTTTCCACTTACACTCCATCTCTGAACAGCAGTGTCTCACCTTACCCTCATGGCACTGTTCTAGTAGCAGGCCTAACAAATGAGTTAAAGCTTTAGGTGCCATGGCCAACCTTTTATCTCCTATTTTTTTTAAACATGAATTTATTGCAGAATGGCAGGTCCACTGTAAAGATCAACATCACCCGGAACTGAAATTGAAAACCATTGTTGGGTGGGCTGCAATACGTTGGATCAGCAGCTGGTGCTTGTATGTCTCTTAAGATTTATGCTTAGTTCCTCAGTTATACCTTGTGATTGAGAGGAGTATGACACCGTCAATTTAGCTTAAAGCCAAACCAGTTTAATGCTGCTAAATACATTCCAGATGGATCGGACAAAGTGCAAAGCCTTACACTTTTTCTTTAGAAATCAGTCACATCCTGATTAGGAAAGCATGCCCCCTGCCAACATGCTGTAGAGAAGGACACTTGTTCTCTGTGGAGAAGCAGTGATCTCTGAGGTCTGATACCCCCTGCTGAGGTGGAGGGGGGTGTGAGCTTTGCTGATTGGAAGTCTACAGAATTAAATCCGCAAGGGACATGGTCCCTCGGCTTCCACACAGAGCAAGGGTGCTTCTCTACAGCATGCTGCCAGGGAACAGGCTTTTCTAATTGTTTTGGTGCACCTAGAAAGTATTTAGCTGATTGGAAAGTTCAAGTGGACTTATACGGCTTGGGCGTAGTCAGGAATCTGCTCTTGCCACTGCAGTCTCCAAGAAAGTTAAGCCAGCTTGCGGGTCAACTTGCCAGGTTGGCATTTAATAATTGCTGCTGCAGCAATAAACATTACGTAGGTTGAAAACTACGTAAAGAACAACCATAAAGATTTGGTAACCAGTTGACTTGCTGTGCACTCAAGTAGCTGGTGGTGTTGAGCTGGGTCTTCGGACCGACAATGCAAATCTGCTGTGGTAGTGTTTCTTTAACCATTGGGGGTGAATTTGTATTCCTCAGAGAACACACTTTGAAAACTTGGAAGTATTATTTACTTTTTACCATGATCATAAGTTAATTTTTTTTCTTTCCTGTGTAATTTCAGAATGTCCCTTTTTTTTTGTATCTACTGTTAATGGTCTATTTATACACTACAGCAATGCAATGTGTGTTTTATGATTATCAAGTCACAAGTAATTTGAGATTCATGGTAACTATTGCAGTGACCTATGTCAATCAATATTAAATGTTATGATTGAAATATAAGATCAGGTGCAGACTTGGCTGTTATGCCAATTGAACTTCTTAGCCCTCATTCACACTAGAAACGGCCGGCACGTACAGCTCCGTGCTGCGTGCACGGCCGTATCGGGCAGCTCCCGGGAACAACAGGTGTGTGTGTGATTAGTACGCAGCCCCCGTCTTTCTCTATGGGACTATGCAGCCATACGCGCCCCCCCACACTCATCTCAAGTGTGGGTGCATGTTTCCTGGCTCCGACGCAGAAGCGATCCATCCTGTCAGCGTACGAGTACACTCACCCGCAGTGCGGGTGAGTGTAGGGCAGCGTACGGCCGCGTAGTCCCATAGAGAAGGACAGGGGCTGCGTACTAATCACGCAGCACCTGTCCTTCCCAGAAGCTGAGCGATACGACCGTGCACACAGCATGCAGCTGTACGTGCCGGCTGTTTCTAGTGTGAATGAGGGCCAACGGTTAGAGATGATACTAAAACTTTTGATAGATTAATATAATACCAGTGTGAGGGGTCATTTACACGAGGGTTGGGCGCTACAGCACCCCCACAGCATGGATTTGGAAGTGCCTGTGGACATGGCTAGCAGTGTCAATGCTGAGATGCTCTATTATCTCTGGTTGTAGTGCATTGCTTAGGGAGACACTGATCTGGAGCATTGATGCAGGTCTGGTGTCCTAACACTTCTCTGGCTGCATGCAAGCAAGGTCAGTGGATCAATAAGTAAGGAAACAAGGGTAATTATGACAGCCCCGCAACCTGCATCTTTAAAAAAAATTCCCATATTTCTCACTGGTTAGGTCCTCAACCTGCATGATTGGTCATCTTGCGCCCTCTTACATTTCTCCTGTGTTTTTATATGTGTTTTTATATGTACAGGTGTCCTAAACCTGATTTACAGAGGCCAGTGATGACAAGTGAAGCTTAAAGCTGAACTCCAGGCAAATTGCCAAATACACCTATGGCATGCATTTTATGGAAGCTGCTTCACCAGTCAAAGGATTTGTTTTCTTTCTTTTTCAGTCCTGAGATTTATACAGTTCTACCGGACAGCAGAGCTAGGTTGGTGACTTAACTTTTCTCTACCAAACACAGCAAGACCACCGGTCTGATCTTTGATTGGGCACTGAAGGAGAAGCGGCATGCTGATGACCATCTCTCTGCCCACTTCCATACACTCCTGCTGTCGCCATGTTCCTTGTTGGCACATGATCACTACAGGATACCCGATTGCCTCCTGGTGCATTCTCCTTGTATATTCCAATTGCCACAAAGGCTATATTTGCGCTTTTGTGTGCACCAGATGCCTTTGCAAAGCCAATTTTTTTAACTTTGGCATAGAGCAGAGCGGTTAGAGGGATCCAGCAGGTCCCACCAACAATGGGCTGCTTGCAGGATAATACAGGAGGGGTGGAGACCAGGACAGTCACCATGCACAAGGACAGAAAGCAGCAATGACCAGTCTTAGTTACAGGAAGCTCCGGCCCAGAGGCAGAACTTCACACTGCACAGATCTGGAAAAAAATACACAAAGCACACCAAGATTTAAGTAAGAATACACATGGCTCTTTGTATCTAGACTATATTTGCATATCCCGGAGTTCAGCTTTAAACTAGTTAGAATAGATTTTTATGAATCTGCACCTATTTTAACTGCTTTAGTTTATATTATATCTGCCTAGAGTTTGGCTTCAGCCACCTGCAAACCCACTCTGGAGAGCAAATTGCTTTTGTGTAGAAAGATAAAGAAAATTGTCATGTCTACTACTAAGAAACTTCCACAGAAATGCTATGCTAAGTAGACCTTTAGATATTTAATACATTAGTACATCAGGCTGGCAACTGGTTATTTACGGTGGGTACGGGAACACAACTGCATGCCTACTAATGTTTGTCCACATACAGACATGAAATTAATGTTGCAATATTTTAGTGGTAAATGGAGGTTTACCTGTTGACATCTGTCAAAGGCGTTGACTCTAGGTAGATGGATTGCTACAGCTCTGCCGCCCTACTAACTGTTTAAAGTCCAGCTAAATGATGTGTTTAAATAGATTAAATGCATTCCAGGTTCATTCAAACTTGGGAAGGTGTGCAAAGTTTTTCAGTTTATTTTCTTTAGAAAGCAGTAAGGTCTCGTTCACACCTAGGCGTATTGCATATGTGCGACCGTCGTGCGGTTTTTTTAACCGCGATTTGAGGTAAAAAAGTTGCGCGACCCCGAAGGCTACTTGGCTGTATCCCAATGGAAACGCGCAACAAAACGGCCCAAAGTAGTACCTGTACCTTTTCAGGCGTGGGCCGTTTTGTAGCGCGTTAGGGACGGACGGAAATACGCCAAGGTGGGAACGAGACCATTGAATACAATGGGATTTATATTTTTGAGCGTTTTGTAGGGCGTTCGTCGAGCTTAGAACGCTATACAAAACGTTCAGGTGTGAACGAGGGCTTACAGCCTGGGTAGAACAGACTGCCCCCTGCCAGCATGCTTTAGATGAGGACCATTGCTCTGTGTGGGAGTAGTAGTCGCTGTAGAGGTCTGACACATCCTCTGATAAACACCAGGATTAACTACTTTGTCCAGATTCTTTCTGCACTATAAGCCCTGGTTCACACCTAGGCGTATTGCATATGCGCGGTTTTTTTACCGCGTTTCCGAGGGTTACTTGGCTGTATCCCAATGGAAATGCGCAACAAAAACGGCCCAAAGTAGCACATGTACCTTTTCAGGCGTGGGCCGTTTTGTAGCGCGTTAGGGACGGGCTGAAATACGCCAAGGTGTGAACCAGACCCATTGAATACAATGGGATTTAGATGTTTGAGCGTTTTGTAGAGCGTTGAACGCGCTACAAAACGTTCAGGTGTGAACGAGGGCTAAACCTAAACCCTAAAAATGGGAATTCATGTGTAACCCCCAAATGCAATGGTTGTGACCTCTTAATAGAATGTTTCTTCCTCACAATAATTCAATCTGTGCAGGTCTTTTTTTCACTCTATAAACAGACTTTCATAGGGACCTTGCCAAGGGTTCCATTGGGAAGCTGCTGCATGTTGGCAATCATCTGATCTATCCAGACCTGCCATCCCTTGAAAACGTCTATACGACAAAACGCGCCGGGGGCGGGCCTGCGATTACATCACACTCTCAGTCCTGCGAGTCTAATCTGAATTACTGGTCGGCTTTTGTTATTGGTTTTAAACTTGTTTTAGCGCTGTTTTTTATACAAATAAAGTATCCCACTTTATTACACTGGAAGCATTGCTTTTATTTTAGGGCTGCGGAAATTAACGATTAATTTCTCGATTAATCGTTAAACTTTTTGATCGATTAAAATTATTTTGGATTGCTAATGAAAACACTCGCCTCTCCGCCGGCTTGCGGGAGTGCCGTCGGAGATCCAGTGACGTCACAGACATCGACGTCACAGGACTCCTCCCCCTTCCCCAAGTGGCTCCGTCGGCTAACGAGGTGAAGGGGGGGAGGAGTCTGGTGACGTTGATGTCAGTGACGGCTAACGATCGGAAGGGGGCGGAGTCCGGTGACTCCTCCCCCCCTTCGTTAGCCGATGGAGCCACTTGGGCCGGTGAGTTTGCCCAAGAAACTTTCTGCACGAGCGCCAGCCAAGGCATTGGCCTATACACATACAGCACAGCAATGAAGTAATAAAATGAACTAGGATCACAACGCAACAAAAACGGCCCAAAGTAGCACATGTACCTTTTCAGGCGTGGGCCGTTTTGTAGCGCGTTAGGGACGGGCTGAAATACGCCAAGGTGTGAACCAGACCCATTGAATACAATGGGATTTAGATGTTTGAGCGTTTTGTAGAGCGTAGAACGCGCTACAAAACGTTCAGGTGTGAACGAGGGCTAAACCTAAACCCTAAAAATGGGAATTCATGTGTAACCCCCAAATGCAATGGTTGTGACCTCTTAATAGAATGTTTCTTCCTCACAATAATTCAATCTGTGCAGGTCTTTTTTTCACTCTATAAACAGACTTTCATAGGGACCTTGCCAAGGGTTCCATTGGGAAGCTGCTGCATGTTGGCAATCATCTGATCTATCCAGACCTGCCATCCCTTGAAAACGTCTATACGACAAAACGCGCCGGGGGCGGGCCTGCGATTACATCACACTCTCAGTCCTGCGAGTCTAATCTGAATTACTGGTCGGCTTTTGTTATTGGTTTTAAACTTGTTTTAGCGCTGTTTTTTATACAAATAAAGTATCCCACTTTATTACACTGGAAGCATTGCTTTTATTTTAGGGCTGCGGAAATTAACGATTAATTTCTCGATTAATCGTTAAACTTTTTGATCGATTAAAATTATTTTGGATTGCTAATGAAAACACTCGCCTCTCCGCCGGCTTGCGGGAGTGCCGTCGGAGATCCAGTGACGTCACAGACATCGACGTCACAGGACTCCTCCCCCTTCCCCAAGTGGCTCCGTCGGCTAACGAGGTGAAGGGGGGGAGGAGTCTGGTGACGTTGATGTCAGTGACGGCTAACGATCGGAAGGGGGCGGAGTCCGGTGACTCCTCCCCCCCTTCGTTAGCCGATGGAGCCACTTGGGCCGGTGAGTTTGCCCAAGAAACTTTCTGCACGAGCGCCAGCCAAGGCATTGGCCTATACACATACAGCACAGCAATGAAGTAATAAAATGAACTAGGATCACACTAATCCAGCACGTTATTAATCTCACGTGCCCCACTCAAGCGGCGACCATATTGAGTGGGGCATGTGAGATTAATAACATGCTGGATTAGTGTGATCCTAGTTCATTTTATTACTTCATTGCTGTCCTGTATGTGTATAGGCCAATGTAGTTAGATCTGTATGTGCGTTATAATCCAAATTAATTGATTAAAAAAAATTTGATTAATCGAACACGATAATTTTAATCAGTACCAGCCCTACTTTATTTTCCATAATTGGGAACGGGAGTCTGACATAAGACATCAGCAGAACTTGTGGAGGAGAAGTCGGAAGTTAGGACGGCAAACAGCTATCTTGAGTCCGGTGAGTACATACCCTAGAGGGGTTTTATTCACCACATCATGAGATTATCACTGATTGGATATACATCTAACTTCATTTTGGAAGACAACAGAACTTGATGTTTTTCTTTTTTGGAGCTCTTTGGCTCGATCTCATCTGATACTTTTTATATCAAAGTTTTCTAAATAACAATCTTCTTCTTTGGGGTCATCATTTTTTATCACTTGGATGTAACAAACTTGATTTTGCTTCAATTGATTGGAAGAAGTCACTATTATTATTTTTCACTTGAATGTTATAAGTTTGTTTCGTTTGCATGTTTTGGATTTATTAAATGAAACATTGTGCACAATTCACTTACTTTTATTACAAACTACACATTCATGTACCTTGTTTTTTCTTCAGAGAGGTACATAGTGTAAATATACACAACTGTCGCAGATTGAGTTGAACACCAAAATCTATATTTATATTTAGTTTCACCTTTTATATATTGTATACATATACACTAATTTGGGTGTTACACCGTGAGGCTTTTAGCGCTACACTGTTGATCGATTAACCCCGGGGCTTACCGCCTGAGTTCTAGCAGCTTCTAGCTATTCCGATTTTTTTTCCTCCTTCTTTTTTTTTTTTTTTTTTTTTTTTTTTTTACTATCAGGGTTGCTGCAGTTGTAGCTGGGACCTGGCTCTGGTGCTCCACCACTGTCCTGAAATCATTACTCTGTATTGTTTTAGAAATGCTGTCACATGACAACACACAAATGTATCAGTACTCGTATCTGAGTACTTGAACAAGTATCAGGACTTGTACTGGAAAAACTGGTATGGGTGCATCCCTATTATATATTTATGAACAAAGAAATCCTACATTAAAACAGAGATGTTCAAATCCCAGGAGCTCCGTGTGCGCCTTGCAAATGACAGCTGCCTCCTAACTTTTGAATTTTTCTCTAGTGTAGTCTGAGAGCTGTAAAAGTATCTGTACTTGTGCCGAGTACAGTACTTGGTATCTGAACATCCCTAGATCAGATGATTGCCAACATGCGGCAGCTTCCTAATGCTCAATGGAACCCCCAGCAGGTTCCCTAAGAAACATTCTATTAAGAGGTCACAACCATTGCATTTGGGGGTTACACACGAATCGCCCATTTTTAGAGTTTAGGAGCCTCAACTAAGATTAAGTGTATGTCAGGGCCAATCAAATACTTAGTACATCTTTCTAATATCTGTACATTTCCTCATGTTTTATTCTTAATAATATGAAAGCTCCGTTTTTTTTTCCAGCTTTTCCATTGAGGAAAGGCCCTAGTCAAAGTTTTTTGTTTTGCAATTGTGGGATTCTGCCTCCACGTTGGTTTTCTCCTTCTTACTGTTCTACTCACTTCCTCTCTCTTGGTCAATCAGCTTGTAAGAAAATGCAACCCCATCATCAATCACCCCCTCCAATCAGATGTGCCTGTCTTTTTGCTTTCCGCCCTCCTCCCATGGATCCTTGCTCTTCCCCTACCAGTACTCGGAGATCCAACACATCCTTTGGCTACTTGCTTGGATGTTACCCATTATAGTCAGAGAGCAGGGAAGTTGAGGAGATGGCTTAAACAGCAGCAAATAAGCAAGTAGGCATTCTAACCCCCCTCTCAGAATCTTTGGCACTTTGAGCAGAGAAAGGGGTGGGTTCTGTGTGGGGAGAGAGTGCTCCTATCGGGATTCCTAGCTGACTGACAGCATTTGTGTAGCACCAAATTTGTGCCTTCTACCAGCCTGTGCCACAACCTAACCCCCTACCCATACAATGTCAGGTAACCCCCCCCTTGCAATATCAGCCAACCAAAGAATCCTCCTACACCACACCTGTGAACCCCCTTCCTTATCTCACCTCTCACTGGTCTGCACACCCCCACTTCTTTTAGAATGTACTGTGCCTGCAGCTCTCTGGCTCTCCGCATCCAATGCACCTGCAGCCCTCCAAACAGCATCGCATGCACCCCCCCTTCTGTCACCTTCAACTATGCTTGCAACCTACATTCCTACATGACTGGAAGTATAGTTAAAGTCTTGTGCTGGTGCAGACCCTTTCTGGCCTAAAAGAGTGTTCTTTATTTGGGCAAAATTATGGTGTGGGTGACAAAACATGCTGGGTGTGAGGTCAGTTAAAAAAAAAGGCCCACATCATGCAATTATCCACTATATGGATGTATGCATATAGTGTAAATTCAACAGCCTGGTCCTGAAATACATAATTTATTATAATTCTGTACAATATAAAGTTGTGAAAGGCTTCCATCTAATAAGAAATGTGAACATCAAAGATGCAGCATCAAAGTAAAACCAAGAAAAGGGAACGGAAGTAACATAAAATATATATAAATGAACAAGAAACCAACATCCGAAGGAAAGCACATAAAGTACTTGAAAGCAGAGTGCTCTACCTTATTTATTAAACCAAACTGAAGTGCTGTAGTTACTAATATACTGTATTATTTACAATGAGATTTCATCAACTGCAACTGTTTTTTTTAGAAATATACCCACAAGTTAAGGGTTTTATAAAAACTGGACAAATTAAAACAAATACAAAGTTAAAGTTGTGGCCTACCGTGACAAATAAGGTTCTGTCTTATTTTTATGAAAATGGAACCCAAAATCTGCTCGCTTATGGGAAGCAACTTCCAAAAGTGGACTTATTCCTCTTTGCTGCTTTTCTAATTAGACTGCACACCCTCACCTCCTTCCCCAGGCGTCTTTCAGCTAGCCATATGATGCACAGGGCCCTTTTGTGAGTGTAAGGTGCTGCCTTCAGGAGCCCTTCACTCAGTGTATGCCCTTGGTCCTCTGGGCTTTTAGCAAAAAGGTATTACTATGTGACAGCCCTGGAGAATAGCTGAGATAAAGTAGCCAGAACGGCTGAGCGCCATTTTTATTAACCTGGAGTTTGGCTTTAAAGCAGTTAGTTGGTGGTTGGTTAGTGGAGGATGTTGCAGCCATATTGAGTGGGGCAAATCAGATTAAGAACATTCTGGATTAGTGTGAACCTAATTCATTTTAATACTTTATTATCGTGTAGTATATGTATAGGGAAATGTCGCGGGTGGTGCACGTGCAGTAGAGCCTTCTCGGCCAAACCTTCTCACTAAACCGGAAGTCAGGTCGTTGGAGATCTCGAGGAGTTGGAGTTTTCGATATAACAACTTTAGATGTCTTTTAAGATAAGTGGTACAGCCAGGGAGCTGCCTGGTCCTGCTGCTTGGAGCACCTGACCAACTTTGTATTTTCTTGTAGTTGAGAACATTTGCCCCCTTCAGAGAATGGAATGTCCGGGGTCACCAGACCCAGGTATTATTGCAGGGAAGGAACTATGTTTATTTAAACAAAGACCATCCCCAAAATTGTCAGCATATTCTGTTAGGGAGTTATTGAGGTGGTGGAGGGGAAGAGAATAATATTGTAAGTGGTATGTGCTAGTGGTGTATGGTGTCAACTGCCTAGTCTTCCTGATATTTGTTTTGCATCCCAATAAGTTCACCTTAGAATTGGTCTCCATTTAAAACTATAGTTTTGGATAGAATGGAGAAGGTTTAGAACCTTTTGTATGTCCCCCTTTGGGGAGCTGTCCCTTAAAGGAGAAGTATGAGGTGAGTGCTTTTCACTCACCTCATAGTTCTAGCCGACCTGTGACAATGAGACTGTCACAGGTCGGCTCAGTAGATCGGGAGGTGAGCGAACACATACCGGGTTCGCTCACCTCTCGATCCTGTCATGGCTCTCTGCCGTGACGGGGGGGGCTGGATTCCCCTCTCCCCGCTCCGATCTGACTGGCGGAACGGACAGGGGAGGGGGCGGGTACAGCTGGCTCGGCCTCTAGATAGGCAGAGCCAGCTGTCACTCACGCAGCTGGGCGGATCCCGTCATCTAAGTCGGGATCCGCTGCGGCGTCTCAGTATACCGCGAGCTGTAGCTCGCGGTATACTGAGCTTAGGGTAACGTGAGGACGCTAGTTTGTGTCCTCCCGTTACCCTAAGGAGAACTATGGGGAAAAACACTGACCCCATAGTTCTTTTAAAGTAGTCTTAAACTCTGACTTTTTTTCAGTAACAAATCCAGATCTAGCAAATAAAGCATTTCCTTAAATTTTTGCCCAAGCATCATGTTTCTAAACATCTGGCTCCAGCTCTCAACTCTACTTACCTAAACTTCCGGTCCAGTAAAAGATCACAAGGGACAGCACAGTCTTCAGCAGCTGTCTATTAAATAGTTTAGAGACTATAGGGGCTTGCCTTGTGGTCCCTGTGTGTTTGTGGAGACACACACAGCTTACTAGCACATATAAGGGTGCCCCATAGGACCCTGCAAGCGAAAAGATCCACACTAAAACAGGATATCATAGTCAGTCAGTGCTCAGGGGCCAGCTGATTTTGCAAAGGACTAAAACTTTTCAACATCTGTTGTAAGTGATTTAAAACTGCTTTAAAACCTATGACTTTAATATCACTTTAATTTACTGTTGCATAACATGGACAGGAATGCCTCATTCACACTGCTAAGAGCCAGCCCGTACAGATCGGTGCGGCGTGTACCACCGTATCAGGCCGCTCCCGGGAAGGACAGGTGCAGTGTGTGATTGTATGCAGCAGCCTGTTCTTCTCTATGGGAGAAGGTGGCCGTGCGCTCACCTGAGCTGCACATCTGTGCGATTGTTCGTACACAGAGGGATGGATCGTGTCTGCATCTGAGCACGGACACCCGCATGGATGTGCAGTTCGGGTGAGCGTACGGCAGGGTACAGCCGCATACTCCAATAGAGAACAGGCTGCTGCATACAATCACATGCAGCACCTGTCCTTCCCAAGAGTGGCCCGATACGGCCATGCACGCTGGTTGGGTTTGTACGGGCCAGCTCTTAGCAGTGTGAATGAGGCCGAATGGGTGACACAACATAAGTGGGGTCAGAGAAGTGTTACCACTTACACAGAGAGAGGCAGAACTTCTAATGTTTTTGTTTTTGTCTGTAAGACTTTCTATTTTCCTGCTGTGCCATTGGAATGGGAAGTAAAGGGTAATTTTAATGGGGATGAATATAACATTAGAAACCTCACAGAGGTTGTACAACCTTCCCCTCTCTATACAAATCTAAAAGAAGAAAGTTTTTCCTTAAGTTGTATTTTAAGCATAATCAATATTCCCCGGTGATTGGATTTGAGAAATGTAATCCCTAGGCTACAACAAAATGGCTACTCTTTGGAAGAGTAGACACCGACCAGAAAGATTTGCTAAACATCCAACAGGTAAACAAAATTACAGTGAGTAAAAAAAATTTAAACATTTTGATAAATCTCAAATCTCAAACTGATGTCAGCACGAAAGTAATATGTCATATTGTAGACTGCTCTTGCAGAAAGTTCTCCGTTCCTGGGATGATTCTTTCTGGTTCCGTGGCCATAGCGGCTTCTCGAAGAACTTGCATGTGCTCCTCTGCTGCTGACATTGATTGGTCAATCCAGTCCAACCCAACCGTCAGGTGGCATGCATTTTTGGTCACCAACACAAGATGGCTGACGGACAAGAGAAGAGCAGTGGTTCTGCAAACAGAAAATTAAATATGACATACTGCACTTCCATGGGTCCTGGCCATAGGACTGTCCCATTAACCCTGCCCCCTCCTGTGTACAAGCCCCACCAGCAGCTGGACTTGGGCGTAGTCAATGTCTCCGCAATATGATTTTGCTACCTTTGTGGATAGCCGTTTGACATGAACTGTTGGTTAAAATTGCAGGTTTAGGAAATCATACGTTAGCAGTTATATTCTTGATATGATAGTCAACTGTCCAAGTTGGGAATTTGTTCGCTATTCCCTATTGTTTTGCTACAGGGAGGAGATGGGGCTAAATATTACATGAACATACAGGCTCCAAAAGGTCTTTCCAGACGTCGGAGTCCAGCCTGACCACCTGTTGTCCCACTATAAAATGATAGTAGGTTCCCAAAGGTCTTCCCAGACTTCGGTGCCCAGCCTGATCACCTGTTGTCCCACTATGGAATGATAGTAGGTACCCAAAGGTCTACCTAGATGTCGCTGTCCAGCCTGACCACCTGTTGTCCCACTATAAAATGATAGTAGGTTCCCAAAGGATTTTCCTGGACCTCGGTGTCCAGCCTGACCACCTGTTACCCACTATGAAATTATAGTAGGTTCCCAAAAGTCTTCCCAGACGGTGTCCAGCCTGACCACCTTTTGTCCCACTATGAAATAATAGTATGTTCCCAAAGATCTTCCCAGATGTCGGTGTCCAGCCTGATCACCTGTTGTCCCACTATAAAATTATATTGCCTCTTTGGCTACTGAGACTCTCACTGAATGGTAGCAATTCAGAGGGCAGAACATTAGCCTCAAAGTTGAACCCTTAAGCAGGGCTTTCAGTCTTGGGTAATAAAAGGGTGACAGGTTAGCTTAAATGATTTTTGAATATCCACTTTAAATGTTTTGGAATAAATCTATAATTGGAGCTAATGTTTTTCTCTGACCAACTGAATTATTAACATTTAGAAATATGTAAGAATTTCATCTTCAGGGAATTCAAATTGGCCTGCTGTCGTACATACCTTGCATCAAGCAGCTTTGGGTCTAGAGGAGGGTACATGGAACGGACCACATCATCAACTCTAAATAATAACAAATTAGGCATTAGTCATTTTAACTGGCAGAAAGTGTGGATAGTAATTCTTTCATCCTCTCATATATTATTTATTATATTAAAGTCATTAATAATTATGCCTTTCAACTCTTAAGGTTCCACCTAATCATCACATCTTTCCCACCGATAAGATTACACGACTAGGAAGGTTCAATGTAATCAATACGTTCCACCATCCACTAAGATCAACCAACTCCATCAATCATCAAATTGTTCCAACAAATAGGATTAGTCAATCCTTGACATTCCACCTATTATTACATTCTATAGCTCTGCAACAGCAACTTCGATTTTGAGTGCTCTAACTCTGACTCAGCAGGGGACATGCTAGACAGGGTTTAAGCTTTTCTACTAAGGATGTGGATGCTTTGTAAAGAAAACTAACAGGACCTACTCGCACTTGTCCATTTTGATACAGAAAAACTTGCATTTTGCTGTATGAGAATACATGTCCAGTAGAAATCCCATTCTTTGTAATGTGGCTGGGTCACATCTATGTGCTGCAGTTTAAAGAGAACTGTGGTGCAACTTTTTTGTGCCATTTTAGAGTCACGGGGGAACATATACTAATGTCCTCCTGTGGCCCAAAACTCAGCATATAGCAGACTATTGCTGCACTATATGGTGACAGTGCAGAGCCGCGCTGCATTTGGGACAGATCCCTGATATTGTTGGGATCCACCCCGCTGCCTGATTCATAGCTGGCTCTGCCTCTCCAGAGCCAGGTGTGCCCGCCCCGTCTCACGTCCTTTCATATAGTCAGCTCTGGTGGAACAGAAAGGAAGGGGGAAATATCTGTGGGGAGCAGTGACTGTCACAGTGACTGCAGGGAGGAGATCGGGAACTCAGATTAGAGGTATGTGATTGCTCAGTTCCTAATCAATAGAACTGACGTGACAGCTTCAGTGTCACATGTCAGCTCTAATTATAGGGATTATATATTTGTTTTACATATGTGTTCATCATCTACGCTAGTTTGCATTGAATGTATGGGGCTGGGGGCTCTTGCATTTTTCTTTTTACATTTTTTTTTATATTTGTATTTTGTAACACTTTTTTTACTTGACTGACTCTGAATGCGGCTGGGTGCTTCTGGGTTTACACTCTGCAGAGGACTGTGGGGAATAGCTGTTCATCTATGCCCTGGTAGTTGCCATTCTGACAGTGCTCCCAGGATAAGCGGGAGAGCCCAGGGACCACTGGTGGTGAGGGAGGGTTGGGTGATGCCACCTTGCGGGTCTTGCAAAAGTGATAACTTTTACTAAACCGCGAGAAACCTGCTGCTCTAAATAAAAAGCAAGCCATGAGTTTGTTTTAACTGTGATGTATGGGATACGTCATTGACAGCGAAAGGGTCAAAGGTATGGAATTGTTCACTAGCTATGGGTGTTGGTCCAGAGCCCAGCTGTTCATGGTACAACTGGCTCCCTCTTAAATTCTCCACTGGAAAAGATAAGGAAAGTACTTCAGAAAGTGCAAACAGGAAGTTAACGAGACAGCAATGCCTTGGATGCTCTGCCCCTTTGCGCACAAAAGAGTACATGATATCATATTGGGCAGAATCGTGCATTTTTGGCCCCATAGTCTTTAATGGGAGAGCCTCAAAACACAGGACACAAGTGTTCTAGCACAGTTTTTACATGTTTTTTAGCCCAATGTGCAGTCTCTGCCTCCTAGGAACCTTAGGTCTGTAAACAAAATGGAGGGTGAAGGAGTTTCCATGTTGCATGTGGATACTTCCATCCGCCTAATGAGTGCCCACAAGAACTTCTGTCACCCACAGTAATGCCCAAGAACCTTGACAAGTGGCAGAGGGCCTGGAAAGAAATGAGGGGGTGACGTTTTCCCGTATTGGGAGATCTGAGCACAAAACACAACAAAACCAGGAAGCAGAAACAAGGACGATGATGTCAAAGATGATACTTCTTTCCATTGGCCAAAACAAAAATGCCCGAAGCTTTAAAAAAAATGCTTCAAATGTGAATGGGGGCTTACATTGTATGTTTAGCCAGTCCTAAAGAGTCAACTTGCATAACCTATGTTATTTCTCATACATCAAATGTTAGGAGAGACTTCTCACCGTGGGCTGATCCTCTTGGCAACAATAATGATTTCGCTGAGGCAGGATGGAGATTTCATTTTAGCTCCAGATCCCATTGTCATAGCAACCAGTTTTTCTGTCAGCATGTGGCAGATCTGCAAACAAATAGTATGAAAAATAATGTAAATGTGTGGTGGTAGATGGTCATTTAGGGTGTAGGGAACCATCATAAAGAGGCAGAATGCGTGAGGTTCTGATAGGACCTATCTATTAGAATAATAGAATCTATTACATAGATGAGAAGACCTATACTGGGCTGCAGACCGATCTACCCATGTATAGACCCAGGAATGGAAATAAACAATTAGTTGCTGCAAGTACAAAAAATACCAGTTGGCCTGCCAACAATTCGGTGTGCTCCTAACCTATTTAGGCTGACAATAGTGTGCTTTTAAACTTGCACTGAAACCTCAACCAGGGTTGTCAGCCCTGCCTGCTGTCCTAAGAACTCCTCTCTATCCCACTCTACATGCACTCATTGACCTCTAAGTAAAACAAAAATTCTACTCCCATGACTCCAAAGAGTCTGCCCACACATTGTGTTGTAAAGAAATGGCTCTTGGGAGATGTAATTCTGGAGGCATGACAACACATGCCTATTTTGTATCTCAACCAAGGTTTTCTGCCCTGCCTGCTAGACTACAGAACTCCACCCATACCCATCCCTCTTTATCCCACTCCAACTGCATTTATCGATTTATTTCAACGAGTAATGAGTCTACCCACATTCTCTGTTGTAGGGAAGTGGTTCTTAGGAGATGTAATATTGGAGGCATGACGACACCTGCCTTTTCTGTACCGAACACTCAACCAGGGTTGTTAGCACTGTTAAACTATAGAATTCCACTTATCCCCTTCCTTCTCAATCCCATTTCACATGCATTCACTGATTTCTGAAGCAAATATATGCTGCTGCCTTGATTCCCAAGGGTCTTGGGTTTTGGGAGATGTAATTCTTGAGGCGTGCCTATCCCATTAGCAAATAAGTTACCAGCAACTGCACCTGCAAGACTTACACTAGAATGGCGATGATGTCACAGAGGGTAATCAAGTTGTTTCTTGCTACAGAGACATGATAGAAGACAAAAATAATGCTGGGGTATGCTCTAGAGGGGGAGGTTTGTGGGTACATGTGGGGAAATCCTCTGGAGAGCAGATTGTTACCAGCTAAAGCAATCTATTCCAGGATCAGCATGAGGCTTTTAAATGCTTGCTCACAATGGAAATTACCCAACACACAATACATAGTAAAGGGACATATGGATAAATGAGCAAAATCCAAACAATATTAATTATTTAGCTCATAATGCATTCATGTTAACAGTAACCAGATACCTTGAGACCAGCATTGTAACGTAGTATGTAGGGTTGAATAAAGACCAGGGTCCATCCAGTTCAACCTATGTATGCGAGTGTGTGTGTGTCTATTTATCTTGCTCTAACACGTCATGTATTATGGCTATTCAGAGACCTGCCTCTTCCTGGAGAGTGCCGAAGTAACAATTGAATATAGGAGTCTCACAGGGAGGAGCAAATTACTTTTCTGGCTTCAGAACGTCGTGGTGGACCATGTGGTGCTCATTATGGTCTCCTAGAGGCAGAGACCCCGCATGTCCCTGAAATGCTGGCTTTATTTGACATCACACAAATTTAAAATGTACAACTTTAATCTCCAGTTGAGTGCTGGTGACTCTTTATCCTTTACTGTGGTTCTGTACAATGCCAATTGTTGCTGTCACTACGAGAACCATCTAGCTACGTTGGTTTGAACACTGCAAGAAGTGCAGCCCAGAACTGTATTGCTTCATGTATATGTAAAGAACATTGACTGAATGGGTTCCCTAATTTTTCAGTGTGAGGCTATGGCCTTATACAGTATATTATGAGACAGTGTCAGGCATGTTTGATTGGCCCCGGTTTGTGGCAGTACAGAATTGGAGCACAGGCATTACAGCCAGCTTGTGGTGGACCTCTAGTACTTCAAGACCAAGAGGCATGCTAAGGCTGCAGTAATAGTGTCAGGCCTGCTACACCAGGGGTCCAACACCAAAGGATAGTAGTGTATGTGCTTAGTTGTAGATTCAGATGGGTGCCATGCATGACTACCCTTTCCCACCTGCTTTGGGCCTGTCTAGAATAGCCATCATATAATATTACATTTTTCAAAATCTCAACTCCAGGCACAAGAAAAATACACTATATTATGGAAACTGTTTTATCAAACAAAAAGATTTGCCATTCTATCTATCCAATCCTTTGATTTACAGAGCCCTATCACAAAGCACAGTCAGCCTGATGATCTGATAAACAACACAGTTAGGTCAGCCCTATCCTGGTATTAGATAGTGAAGGAGTAGCAACAGACTGATGAGGTAGTCTTTGTGCTCTTCCCCCCTCATAGCATGCTCCATGTTAGCACATGTGCACTGCAGAAAACCTGATTGGTGCTGCCCCTGGGTAATACTGTGTGGGCATTACAGGGGGCTAAAATGAAGTCAAATTTACACTAGATGCAAAACAATCTGCCTGGAGTTCAGCTTTAATAGGTCATTAATATACCTACCTTTAGAATGGAAATGCAGTGAGAAACAAGACCGCTACAAAATGGAAAAAAAAAAATATTAATTTAAATCCTTTTTGTTGAAAACATAGTTTACTTGTTTATAAAAAAAAATAATACCTGTCCAAAATATAGACAAATACATAAGACATCAGAAAAATTCCTTATTTTCATAATGTTGCTTTTAAACTGACTCCATAGGTAAGCAGTGCACGGAAAAAAAAACTATAGTGGGACAACAACAATGAGGACTGGGCTGGATGGCACTGGCAGGCAGGGTAGTAGTCTGGTACTGGCTTACTGATAATCAGCAACATTAAATGCAGCTGGTTGTGTGTTGCCTCTGGGAGGCATGCAACCTCGGCCACGGCCTAAGTTGGCTACACAGAAATCCAATGCCGACAATGGGAAAGTGGAGTCTCCGAGACCCCAAGTAGTCAGTGGGTAATACTGTGCACCAGTGCCCACTCATTATCAAAATTCTAGTTTTGGTGGATTGACCCTTTAAAGCATATGTGTCAAACTCAAGGCCCAGGGGCCGAATCCGGCACTCCAGGCCATTTCCTAGACTTCTACTTTCAGATCTAGGTATTAAGTTATTACTAAAACCAGTGATAATCGAATGCAGAGGCAATTATGATAAAGATTAGATAAATTTATATAGTCTTACAGATACCTTTGAGGGCAACCATAATGTTGATGCGGCCGATGATTAAATTGAGTTTGACACCCCTGGTTTAAAAGTTCCCTTGTTTATGGATAATGGTACAGTATTTGTCAATCAGTCTAATGCAAATGATGACATTTCAAAAATTATATTGATAATAAATATTTCATATAATTGATGTTTTCTGTCGTGCTCTACATTGCCCTTCATTCTAGCATCCATAATCCTTCCTAACAAAGCCATCTACTATTTTCTACAAAATGTAAAGTGAACCTGTGTGTAAAGTAACAAGTTCTATGTAATGGTGGTCCCTCTAACTGCTTACATTTCCATTTCCTTTGCTCTCCAGCTGCTCTGTTTAGGGACTGGAAGTGAAGAGAAGAAACCCTATACAATCAATGACTTGGAGCTCAAACAGGGCTAAGGACTCTCCTGCATCAATCTAACTGGGAAAATCACATCTTCCCCCATACTCAGAAGTACCACTCCCAACAGAGTGACAGGGGAAAGGAAGATAAAGTATGTGTTGATGCCAGACTTATAACTGCCCATGTATTTCATTGGAAGGTTAGTGCAGACAGCCAGCTTAGTCTTTACAGCTCGTAAATTACCTTTTAGAGCACCATGGGAGCCCCCAGACCTGGAGAACCAGCTTCAGCGCTTGGTCTTACATCCTTCTCCAAAACCAATGGTGTCAGTGAGGATGCCTATCAAAATTATGAGGCTAATGGGGGCAAAGTGCTAACTTCTTAATGAAAGTTGCCATTTACATTATACACTGTCTCTTCTGCCTGTCCTGACCTTTGGCTCATCGCTGGATTACACTTACTGCCTGCTACTGGTCCTGACCTCTACTTGACTTTGGATTATATTTATCATCTGCTGCCTGAGCATCACTTGCCTCTAGACTTCACTACCAGTTACTCTTCTGCTACGCAACAGTCCACATCTGATTCTCCTAAAGACTCTAGGTAGTTTTTCGATATCCTTACTCAGTACCTTAAACCACTTTACCAGAGACTGTAGCATTGTGTAGTAAGCCCTGGGGACATCCAAATGTGATAGGCCAGCTTACCTTAAGGGAACAGGGGGGGCTACTATAGGTGAAGCAACACTGGCCAGCTATAGTCCCTGACTTCTGGTATTCGAGCGAGCCTTACACCATTTTAGTATAAACAGATTTATAGAATGCAATAAAATAATTGGCAGATTTTTAGGAAAAGTTCCTCAATAAATACAAGTTCATACTGTAAACTTACGAGGCATCTTCAATCCAGTCTTCGTCTTCCAGAATTGCTTCAATATGGGGGTTCGTGATGACAACATCATCCAGTTCAAGCTCTGATGGCTCTGATTGGGTTTCCATTGCTCCAATTAGATCCACCGTTGGCCTTTTAAAAAAATTGAGCATTTTAAAGATTTAGTAGAACATACAGTCATTCTCTGTGCTGAGATCTAGTAGACATTCCCAGCCTTTCTTCTACAACTTAATTTTGTCTTCTCCCTCACTGAGGGAAGAGGGTTCTATACATTGTGTTACAAGGCTTCCAGATAAAAAATGTCTTTCCACCTCTAAGAATGGCAAGGAATCACATCCTTTGTATTGTCAAGCCTGAATAAACCACAGTGGATTCTACTCTGAGTCTTCTTGATGATTTGGACCCTGCCTGTGGATACCATCAGCTCTGTAGGTTGTCATACTATCCGTACAGTCTCAGGAGGTATGTTCAAATACATAAATCGGTGGTTGGGACAGAACAGTGAATACAAATTAATGTGAATGAATTTATATGTATTTGTGTATTTGTCATATCTATTAGAATTATTTACATACAGTATATATATATATATGCATTTTGAAGAATTTATATTCATATTTGTTTACACATACTGATGATTTCATAGCTGGGGCAAACCTACCAGGAGACAAATTCTAAAGGCAAAGGAACTCAGGAGGACAATCATGGTGTGTCATATACAACACTATGCTCCCTTCCAAAGATCGAAAGTCCTTTGAGTTCTTTTTTTTTAAGCTGGAAGATCTTAAGTTTTTTAAAGAACAGTTTTTCTTTTTTACTTTTAAAACCACGTAACCACTTTCCCAGACCACTTTGACCTCTCTAACATAGCATAGCACTCAATGAGGGTGTGCACGCTTGAAAACTGTACTGCAGGTTGTAATTACACAGTTAAACATTTCTTAAAAGCTTGGAACATGCAGCATAAGAAAAGGTTAAGTTAGTTATTTTGTAATTATATATGTGCATGGGAGCAGCCCTATTTGCTCATTACATATGTGAGTTCTGATTTCTTCTTTGCTACACTGTGGTAGAGCTTTTATGTGCTTTTATTGCTCCTTCTCCCAATACAAGTCTATGAATTGGCCAACTCATTAAAAACATTCTTATTTCAATAACTGTTAAGATATTGAATTGCACTGATCTATGACAGATCTCTCTAGTAGCCATTCTACAAATGTATTTAATACCATAACAAATGTATGCATCTGGTTTGAATATAGAAATCATATTAAATAATATAAATTTAATACTACAATATAAACTCAAAAATGTCCTCACTGAAAATCCACTGTAGTTTGCCTTGAAAAGTTGAGGTTTCCTTTTCCTGGTGGCCATAGACATTAGACAGCTATTGTAAGATAACAAATAATTTGACTGCATAATAATAATTTCTCCTCTGAGCATGCATATCTATTGCTCTGTGGGCACGGTATATACCTCTGATGCCCATATTGTTCTGGAGAAGCAAAAAAACAAATCAGGCGGTTGACAATCTCCTTCAAGACTAGTCATATTCATTCTGATTGATTTCTTGTCCTGACATGTATGCAGGCCGGTGATTGTTATATAACCATGAACACCTTCAGTATATTGTTCGGCCAAGCCTGCTCAAAACTCACCAACAACCCCCATCCTGGCCCAGATCCTGCAGGGGCATTCCCCGCCTCTTTGTGACATCTAGCTGTGGGGTGGGGAATGCACCTGCCACAAGTGATTGGACAAGAAGTAGTGTGTGTTGGTCACAGCTTTTAGTGGGTTTGGTCAAACTTAGGCTTTCTGGGTTCACACCAAGCCCTAGCTCATCATTGCTCAGCACATGTAACGTACTTGAGTGATGGAATATTACAGGACTTTAGAGGCAAGTGTCCCAGTTCCTGAAGCATGGCAACTGAGATAGCCACCAGCCATCTGAGACTGCCTAATATCATGCCGGTAGACGTGAGGCAACTGTCTATCAATTATACTATGTAAAGTATTGTCAAGGAGCCATATGGGTCCATTTCAAGAGGCATCTTAGCCGGAATCAAAAATCCTTTTATTAATGTGACATGACAACTGTTCACACCTAGAACCTATTCGTACTTGTTGTTGTAGTGTGTCAGAAGATTCTTGGTCCGGCAATACCGTTGTCTGCATACCACAATCAGGGCCAAAAAGGAAGCCAGGAAGATGGTGGCTAGGACACCAATGGCCACAATGACCACAGTCTCCATTTCTTTACTGGGTCAGCAGGCCTGTCACATGAAGTGAGATGAAATCATCTGAAATATAAGCACACATAGAATGGATTAATTGTTGTTAGGATTCATTTTCTATTGGAATGCAAAAGGATTTTTGTATTCTTACTATTAGCAGCCATTAACCCAAGATGTAGAAAAGCAAGTGGAGCAGGACCACCTTGAAATTTCCAGAAGAGAAGGGTAAGTTTTGTTTAACCCCCCCCCCCAATTAATTTTTAATGAATTGCGAATGTAGACACAATAAAATGTGTGAGATTTGCTCCAATTATGAAATCATGTGAACAGAAAGTCCCCTTTTCCTTATTTCATCTGTACATGATAACATAATTGAACTGGATATGCAAATCATTTTTATTCTGTTGCAGGGGTAGGCAACCTTGGCACTCCAGCTGTGGTAAAACTACAAATCATCTGCCTCTGGGAGTCGTGCCTGGGGCTGTCAGTCTTGCAATGCCTCGTAGGACTGGTAGTTCCAAAAACAGGAGTCCCGAGGTTGTCTGCCCCAATCCTATGGCATACCAGAGTGCCCATCCAAGCAATCTGTTTAACTTATATGAAACCAGACAAGGCCTCACACTACATGGCTGTTGGTAAATCTAAAGCCTTCCACTGCACTCGGTGAGAGGCTTCTCAGCCTCCCCATACTGCAGCACTGCCAGTTTCTGTGCCAAGCAGCCATTCAAAATATGCTGCCTGGCGCCGAGTGTCAGCTTTAGGTGGGGAGGGCTGGAGATATGGCTGCAAGGGAGCTCCATCCATACATGCATTGCTTACAGCTCCCTCGTGACCGGAGTGACATCACAATCTGGCTCCTGGCACCTCCTACAGGGAGGGCAAGGAAGCTGTACAAGCAATGCACATATGGATGGAGCTTCCTCATAGCACAGCAGCCCACACTGAACCCCTAAAAATGTTATGGGCGTGTGTATGTTTGTGAGAATGTCTCTTGAGTGTGTGAGATTGTGTCTGTGGTTGTGTGTGTCTGTCAGTGTTTTATTACAATCTACCACGCAATTGCACCTACTGTTCCTTCTGGTGTGGGAAGTGCAGGAGGTGTGTTGCAATTTATTTGAATGGCACCCCAAACGCACTTCCCGCCCACAGTTTGATCGCTTGCACCGGAACATGCGGTACTGCAATGCCGTGCGTTCCAGTGTGGGGCAACTTGGGTTCCGACCTAATGACCAAGGACAAATGTGGGTCCTGAGGTCATACAGGCTGAGAACCACTGATCTAAAGGATATTGTACAATGAGGTTGTAATGTCTATGGCACCCAACAAGAACAGAGCAGGAGCCTTACAAAATATCAAGAGTCACCGGCATTGCTTTATAGGATGAGTGCCATAGGGAGCGTCAGATGTTAGAATGGTCTTTGATACAAACCAAATCTTGTGTGATAGTAGCACTGGCACCTGCCTTACTTCATGATTAGATCTTCCATCCAGCCTTGAACATAATCCCAGTAGCTACCTATCGAGCAGGAAAGTCAGGCACAACCCATACCTGAGCCATTTATTTGCAAATTAGGTCTACAATGGCCTTTCCTTTTCAATACCAGACCCATGTATGGGCAACTTTAGGCCTAAGTATGTACAAGTATCCTTGTTAGAGGACCTAAGAAGAGATGGAAGTAAGGTGCCGGATATGGATCGCTGATAGATAATGGGAGAAGTCCTTATAAAGCCAAATGGTTAGAGGAGACAGAGTTCACAGGAGATAGCATTTTGAAAGTGTACTACCAGAATTTGTTGTTGCTCTCATCAACCAATCAGAACCTTTGTTTAATTTTAACTTTGCCATGCAGAATGTCAATGGAAGCTGATTAGTTTTTATGGGTTACAAACAAATTGCTACATGCTGTGCTCCCATACACCTGTACAAGAGCAGTTAGTTACATCTGGTTGCTACATTCAGCACCTCCCTTTACTTGTGTATTGTATGTCCAGTATAATGATCTGCTGCATTGTGGGTAGTTCTAAAACACTTCCTGTCCAAGAGTTACAATACAGCTACCTCACAGCTAAAGTACGGCGAGTGAACGTTGTCACCCTAGGACAGGTGTGGGCCTCTGGGAGTAGGGTTGCCACCTGTCCAGGATTCACCCGGACAGTTCGGGTTTTGAATGCTGTGTCCAGTTTTCATGGCAGCAGAAACCCGGACACAAGATGTCAGGTAGACGGGGCAACCAAAATTAAGATAGGGACTACTGGCCCCCCCACGGAAAATAGTCTCAACTGATATATGTACATATGAATGGGGGGCACTATTTACATAAGCAAGGACTCGTTCTCCCCAAAAAATGCCTGCCGTCGCTCGAGTGTGTTCGGGTTTTGCTTGAAGAAAAGGTGGCGACCCTACTTACAGTGCTCATTGGAAGGACAGACTGGGGAAAATAAGGTAACAGCTGACTTCAAGAGGCGGAGCCTGCTGTCACTTAGGGAGCTGGGGTGGATCCTGACAATTTTGTTGGAATCCTTCCCAGCTGCACCATGGCTCTGTGCTATGTGGCCTGTGCTAGGCCCTTGTGCCAATGGCTTTCTGTCAGGGAAGTGATGGCAACTCAGCATATTGGTTGGCCAAATCAAGGCAGGTTCTCTTTGCTTTCAGCACCCATGTAAATATTTCTACCTGGCCATTGATGAACTTCTGAAGAATAGTGAAGTGTGCACAGTGATTTGCATTCTGCGTGCTGTGGAAGTAGCTCAGTGGGTAGAGTGCTCATCTTGTACGCTCTAGGGGGTGTGTTCAAATCTGCATGTAGAGAGGTAAATTCTGTGATTTATGAGCCCCTGTACACTTTTTATAGTCCCACCTCCAAAGCTGTCTTTAGTATATACTTTTACTGAGAAGGTTTGCACATGTGCAGGCCTTGTGGTGCATGTGGTTTGATTGCTGCTTTAGAATGCTGCAGGCCTTGGCTTTCCCGGATTGAATCTCTTCTGTGGTAACATGTTTGTTTTAGTGTTCAATGGGCCAATCTCCATGATATAGGAACATGAGCAACTCATTCTGTTGTCTTGCGGTTCTGTGGTGCAGCGTGGAAGGCGCCTGGAGCCTTAATCAGGGGCTTGTGGGTTCGATTCCCACCAGTGAGTGCAAAGTTGGTCACTTGAAGCAGGACCAAGATCACTGGGTTGTGTGATGGGTGCAAAGTTGTGTGAAGACCCAGTGGAAGTCCTCAGAGCTTGAACGTGTGGTGGTGAGGACCACCTTCCTTGGGAAACTTGAAGTGATGGTGCTGATCACCATCCTTGGTGAAGTAGCTGAATGATCCTGTCCAAGGAAAGCTGTGCACTGAGGATGGTGGAGTTGACAGAAAGAACTGGGCAAGGTATCCATAACATTTCCTTAATTTTAGACATGTTTGTTTTTCTGTGAGGCACTTTGCCTCTTCCAACTTGCCAGGTCACCCTATTCCCCCTTGCCATGGCAAGGTGCACCTATCTTTGGCATTTCATTCACATGTCTCCCTGGGCACCCAGTTCATATGCTGGAGTTTACTTCACTGAGGTTTCATTCACATCGTGCCAACCTCACAGTTCTTTGAGGAGCAGGTCCACTCTTTATTTAACCCCTCACCAGGTTTTTGTGACAAGAGATGTCCATTCATAGCTTGAGTGTATGTCACTGAGGTTTCATTCACATGGTGCCAACCTCATAGGTCTTTGGTGAGAGGGTCTGCTCCTTAACCTCTCACCAGGTTTTTGTGACCAGGGACGCCCCTTCACATTTTGCCAAGCACAATGTTGGTGTTTCACTCCAAACAGCCATTAGGTAGTTTGCTCTACCTTGGGAATCGAACACTTGGCCTTCAGATTCCACAATCATCACCCTTCATGTGACTGAGCCACAGCCCTGGGTGTTTGAGTCTGTGAGCAGTGGTAATACAACTCAAATTCAACTGAGGTGATCAAGTAAGGTAATACAAATTATAAAGTGCAGTACCCCGTAGCAACCAATATGAACCATACCCGGTAGGAAAGCTGATTGGTTGCTATCGGTTTCTGCACTTTATGTAACTTTCATAAATAAATCTGAATAGGTGGCCATCTGAGGATTCGAACTCACAACCATTCTATTAATGAGATCGCCATCCTACACACAAGACCACTGCCTCAGATGGTGGGCGGAGCCAAAACCAGAGCTGTAATATCTTGACATACCATATGATTGGCGGATTAATGGTTAAATGAATCTTGGCCTCAATGACCATCCCCAGCTGTTAAAAAAAAAACAACAACAAACAGTTACTTTCAAGAGTCCATTGCCATGGACCAAAGGACGCTTCTCAATCGCCTGCAAAGTTCAATAACCCAGAGCCACCAATATGATAGGCTACCTAGTCTGAAAACCAATTGGTTGCTACTGGTTTCTGCAATTTATACAACTTTAATAAATAAATCTGAAAGGGTGGTCACCTGGGGATTTAAACTCTCAACCATTTTATGTTTATGGTCAGTAGCATACACCCCACGCCACTGGCTCAGTTGGTGGGCGGGGCCAAAACCAGAGCTTTGATATCATTGCCTACCAGACAATTAGTGGTTTAATGGTCACCCATTGTATTTAATCGCTGCCATTAGACCTAGGATAGCCTCCCACTTGACTCAGTTACTTTCAAGAGTCCATTACATTGAACCAAAGGACACCATCTCAACTACCTGCAAGGTTCAAAAACCCAGAGCCACCAATATGATAGGCTACCTAGTCTGAAAGCCAATTGGTTAATAAATAAATCTGAAAATGTGGTCCCCGGGGGATTTGAACTCACAACCATTTTATTTTTGTGGTCAGCAGCATACACACAATGCCACTACCTCAGATGGGGGGTGGGGCCCAAACCAGAGCTGGTGATATCATTATACACCATCAAATTGTGGATTAATGGTCAAACAGCCTCCAAAAAACTATTCCTTCTGGTTAAACTCTACTTTCAAGAGTCCATTGCCTTGAAATAAAAGATGCCCTCTACCTGCACAGTGCAATAACCCAAAGCAATCAATATGAAGCGCTACCTAGTCTAAAGCCGATAGGGTTCCATTGGTTTCCGCAGTTTATACAACTTTAATAAATAAATCTGAAACAATGATCATATGGGGATTTGAACTCATAATCATATTATCATTGGGGTTAGCAGCACATACACAACACCACCACCTCAGATACAGGGCTGGGAGTTAAAACCAGAGCTGTGATATCAATGCTTGCCATATAATTAGTGGATTCATGGTGTTACATTGCTGCCATAAGACCTAGAACAGGATCCCACTTGGCCTCCTAAAGGCTCTTTGCCTTCTGATTAAACTCTACTTTCAAGAGTCTAACTGGTGCTTGTTTTTCTGCGAGGCAACTTGACCTCTTCCAACTTGCCAGGTCACCCTATATCCCCTTGCCATGGTAAGGTGCACCTATCTTTGGCATTTCATTCACATCTCCCTGGACAGCCAGGTCATATGGCTGGAGTTTACACTTCACTGAGGTTTCATTCACATGGTGCCAACCTCACAGATCGTTGAGGAGCAGGTCCATTCATTCTTTAATGCTTCACCAAGTTATTGCTACAAGAGATGCCCCTTCATGGCTTGAGTGTATGTCACTGAGGGTTCATTCACACGGTGCCAACCCCATAGTTCTTTGGTGAGAAGGTCTCCTCCTTAACCTCTCACCAGGTTTTTGTGACCAGGCACACCTCTTCACATTCCACCAAGCACTTTGTTGCTGTTTCACCCCAAACAGCTATTAGGTAGTTTGCTCTACCTTGGGAATTGAACACTTGGCCTTCACATTCCACAATCGTCACCCTTCATGTGACTGAGCCACAGCCCTGGGTGCTTGAGTCTGTCAGCAGTGGCATTGCAACTCAAATTCAACTGAGGTGATCAAGTAAGGTAATACAAATTGTAAAGTGCAGTACCCCATAACAACCAATATGAACCATACCCGGTATGAAAGCTGATTGGTTGCTATCGGTTTCTGCACTTCATGTAACTTTCATAAATAAATCTGAATAGGTGGCCATCTGAGGATTTGAACTCACAACCATTCTATTAGTGAGATTGCCATCCTACACACAAGACCACTGCCTCAGATGGTGGGCGGGGCCAAAACCAGAACTGTGATATCATGACATACCATATTGTTGGCGGATTAATGGTTAAATTAATCTTGGCCTCAATGACTATCTCCAGCTGGTTAAAAAAAAAAAACAGTTACTTTCAAGAGTCCATTGCCATGGACCAAAGGACGCCATCTCAATCGCCTGCAAAGTTCAATAACCCAGAGCCACCAATATGAAAGGCTACGTAGTCTGAAGGCCAATTGGTTGCTACTGGTTTCTGCAATTTATACAACTTTAATAAATAAATCTGAAAGGGTGGTCACCTGGGGATTTAAACTCTCAACCATTTTATGTTTATGGTCAGTAGCATACACCCATCGCCACTGGCTCAGTTGGTGGGCGGGCCAAAACCAGAGCTTTGATATCCTTGCCTACCAGAAATTAGTGGTTTAATGGTCACCCATTGTATTTAATCGCTGCCGTTAGACCTAGGATAGCCTCCCACTTGGCTCAGTTACTTTCAAGAGTTTATTGCCTTGAACCAAAGGACATCATCTCAACTGCCTGCAAGGTCCAATAACCCAGAGCCACCAATATGATAGGCTACCTAGTCTGAAAGCCAATTGGTTAATAAATAAATCTGAAAATGTGGTCCCCGAGGGATTTGAACTCACAACCATTTTATTTTTGTGGTCAGCAGCATTCACACAACACCACTACCTCAGATGGGGGGTGGGGCTCAAACCAGAGCTGTGATATCATTATACATCATACGAATTGTGGATTAATGATCAAACAGCCTCCAAAAAACTATTCCTTCTGGTTAAACTCTACTTTCAAGGGTCCATTGCCTTGAAATAAAAGATGCCCTCTACCTGCACAGTGCAATAACCCAAAGCAATCAATATGAAACGCTACCTAGTCTAAAGCCAATGGGGTTCCATTGGTTTCCGCAGTTTATACAAGTAAATCTGAAACAATGGTTGTATGGGGATTTGAACTCACAATCATGTTATCTTTGAGGTTAGCAGCACATACACAACACCACCACCTCAGATACAGGGCTGGGGGCTAAAACCAGAGCTGTGATACCAATGCTTGCCATATAATTAGTGGATTAATGGTCAAACATTGTGTTACATTGCTGCCATCAGACCTAGACCAGGGTCCCACTTAGCCTCCTAAAGGCTCTTCCCTTCTGATTAAACTCTACTTTTAAGTGTCCATTGCCTTGAACCACAGGACACCATATTGACTGCTGCTTCCACAGTGCAATAACCCATAGCAATCCATATAGAAGGCTACCTAGTCGGAAAGCCAATTGGTTGCTATTGGTTTCTGCAGTTTTTACAATTTTAGTCAATAAATCTGAAAAGGTGGATTAGAACTCACAACCACATAAAAACCATTTTATTTTTTACGTCAGCAGCATACACACAGCGCCACTGCCACAGATGGTGGGCGGCGCCTAAAACCAGAGCTGTGATATCATTACATACCACATGATTAGTATTTCTGGGTATTACTACCATCAGTGTCTCCCCCTTGGTCTCCTTAAGGATAGTCCAATCTGGTTAAACTTTCCTTCCAAGGGTCCATTGCCTTGACCCACAGGACATCATCTAGATTGCAGTAACACTACACTGCAATAACCCATAGCAACCAATGTGAAAGGTTAACTTATCTGAAAGCCAGTTGGTTGCTGGTTTCTGCAACTTTATGAAATAAAGCTGAAAAGGTGGTCACCAGAGAAGTTGAACGCACAACCAGCTCAATTGTAATTCAGCAACATGCACACAAGGCCACTGCTTTGGGTGGTGAGAAATACCCAGAGCTGTGATATCATTACACATGAT